>NC_057804.1:449951182-449969817 GCF_018294505.1 Triticum aestivum
GTCCTCCGCGGCCGCGCCCGGTCGCCTCGGTCGCCGCTGCCGCCGCCGGCGCCAACTCCGGTGCCCCTCGCCGGAGACGCCCAGATCCGGCCGCCCCGACCATCCTACTCCGGCGACGCCCCGCGCCCTCCGTCGAACCCGCACCGGCCGTCCTCGACCCGCGCGCTCGGATCCAGATCCACTCCGGTTGACTTTCTTCCTCCCCCGAATTTCGTCTAAGTTCTTATCTGTCATAAATTTTGTTGCATGTTCATCGCCCCACAACTTTGCACCCGTGGCTCCGTTTTGGGCGTATAGCGTACCGAATTGTTCGTCTCGAAGAGTACATCATTTCATCTCATTGCATCATTTTCATTTGAGCTCATCTTGATGCCCGAAATGCTGTTGGAAGAGTGCTTCATAATGTTAGTTTCAGATTCTTATCAGAACATGCACTTTTGTCATTTTTGCCATGCTTGATGTGTGCATCCTATGTACTTGATCCCTACATGTGTTTTGAACTATGCCATGTCTTCTTTACAGAGGTGCTTACCATGTATTTTTGTGATCAATGTGGTGACTAGCACAAGCATGCAAACTAGGCTTCGTGATATTGCTGATTTTAGTCCCTGTTCTGCTGATATTTTGATGTCATGTAAACATGATGCTACAGAGAGATCCATGCATATTTTGAGATACTTCAGTAAGGATGTTTTGAACATATGGTTATGCTCTATCCATCCATGGCCCTGGTTGCAATTATGGAGTAGTCTAGCATGTCATTTTCGTGCTCTACTTTTGCTTCAAAATGTTTCCTGGCAGATTGTTTACATGTTATTCAATTTTGCCAAGGTTGTTGTAGTTGATCCGTGTATGCTATGATGTTGTTCTTGCCATGTATAGCTTCTATGTCATGTCTTCTTGATGGATGTATGCTTAGTTTATCATGAAATACTCTGTAGTGAGTGCATCGAGCTCACGAAGGTGCCTCCGTAATTCTGTCAACGCCATGCTTTGTTTGCTGAATCTGTCAACGAAACTTGTTATGTTCACATGGGTGCCATCATATTTTCTGATCCTTTTTGGCTTATGGTCAGTAAGGGACTTTTGATCTATGCTTTGAGTAGATTCATGCCATGTCTTGTTTTGCTATTATAAGTTCTTGTAGCATGTTGATAACTTGCTCTGAACATTGCTTCGTGATGCTGTTTATGCCATGTCCAACCTGATATTTTTTCCACTTTCACCATGCTTGTTTGAACCTGTTATGATGTGATTTAGCCGTAGCTCAGTGTTCCTCTTTTGTTAAGCATCTCCTGTCGATCACTGCCATATGTTTTGTTTTTATGTTGGGGTGCTGTAGCATAGTTTCTTGTTGCATGCTAAGTAGCATCGTGCTGTTAATCGCAGATTTGTGTCATTCTTGTCTTGCTTGCCATTTGCAAACCGTGCATCCGTTTCCGGTGATCCTTATATCGATTTCAACCGAAATCATCTCATCTTTCCAGCGGCATACTTGGTTTGCCAAGTTGATGCCTTGTTCATCCTTTTTCCTCCCAAAGCACGCATACGCATTGCATATCACATCTTGCATATCATGACATGTATTGCATCATGTTGCTTGAGCATTGCACCGTGATTTATTGTGTTCCATTGCTTGTGTTCTTGCTTTGGGTAGAGCCGGGAGACAAGTACGTGCACGAGGAACCTGTTGAGTACGCTAACGAGGATCAAGCCTTCGACAACTCTGAGAACCTTGCAGGCAAGATGACCATACCTTCGATATCACTTCTATCTTTGCTTTGCTAGTACTCGCTCTATCGCTATGTTAGCTCTACCTGCCACTGTTTATCATGCCTCCCTATTGCCATGTCAAACCTCTAACCATCCTGTCCTAGCAAACCGTTGTTTGGCTATGTCACCGCTTTTGCTCAGCCCCTCTTATAGCGTTACTAGTTGCAGGTGAAGATGAAGTTTGTTCCTAGTCGGAACATGGATTTTGGGATATCATAATATCTCTTGTCTAATTAATGCACCTTATATATTTGGTAAAGGGTGGAAGGCTCGGCCTTATGCCTGGTGACTTGTTCCACTCTTGCCGCCCTAGTTTTCGTCATACCGGTGTTATGTTCCTTGATTTTGCGTTCCTTACACGGTTGGGTGATTTATGGGACCCCCTTGACAGTTCGCTTTGAATAAAACTCCTCCAGCAAGGCCCAAACTTGGTTTTACCATTTGCCACCTAAGCCCTTTTCCCTTGGGTTTTCGCGAGCCCGAGGGTCATCTTTATTTACCCCCCCCCCCCTCGGGCCAGTGCTCCTTCGAGTGTTGGTCCAACCTGAGCGATGTCCGGCGCCCCTTGGGCAACCAGGGTCTATGCCAACCCGACGTCTGGCTCATCTGGTGTGCCCTGAGAACGAGATATGTGCAGCTCCTATCGGGATTTGTCGGCACTTCGGGCGGCTTTGCTGGTCTTGTTTTACCATTGTCGAAATGTTTTGCGAACCGGGATTCCGAGACTGATCGGGTCTTCCCGGGAGAAGGTATATCCTTCGTTGACCGTGAGAGCTTGTGATGGGCTAAGTTAGGATACCCCTGCAGGGTATATTATCTTTCGAAAGCCGTGCCCGCGGTTATGAGGCAGATGGGAATTTGTTAATGTCCGGTTGTAGATAACTTGACACTTGACTTCATTAAAATGCATCAACCGTGTGTGTAGCCGTGATGGTCTCTTCTCGGCGGAGTCCGGGAAGTGAACACGGTTTGAGTTATGCTTGACGTAAGTAGTTTCAGGATCACTTCTTGATCGCTTCTAGCTTCTCGACCGTTGCGTTGCTTCTCTTCTCGCTCTCACTTGCGTATGTTAGCCACCATATATGCTTAGTGCTTACCGCAGCTCCACCATATTACCTCTTGTCCTACCTATGAGCTTAAATAGTCTTGATCTCGCGGGTGTGAGATTGCTGAGTCCCCGTGGCTCACAGATTCTACCAAAACAGATGCAGGTGCCGAGGATACCAGCGCAGATGGCGCAACTGAGCTGAAGTGGGAATTTGATGAGGCCCTTGGTCGTTACTATGTTTCGTTTCCAGATGATCAGTAGAGGAGCCCAGTCGGGACGATCGGGGATCTAGCATTTGGGGTTGTCTTCTTTTCATTTGAATTTGACCGTAGCCGGTCTATGAGTGTATTTGAATGATGTATGATCTTAATTATGTATTGTGTGAAGTGGCGATTGTAAGACGACTCTCTTTATCTCATTCTTGTTCATTACATGGGATTGTGTGAAGATGACCCTTCTTGCGACTAAACCACCATGCGGTTATGCCTCTAAGTCGTGCTTCGACACATGGGAGATATAGCCGCATCGTGGGTGTTACACCAGGCATGGCACGAGGCCCTGGCCTGGCTGCGCATTCCAGCCCCAATCCCCAACCGCGAGCCCTCGCTCATGGACTGGTGGAAGCATGCCAGGTAGAACACACCGTCGAGCCTTCACAAAGCCCTGAAATACGTCGCTCTGCTCGTGCCTTGGATGGTTTGGAAACACAGGAACAGTTGCGTCTTCGACAGCGCAACAGCATCCATGAACACGCTACTCGACAGGATCAAGGACGAGGCCTGCTCTTGGGCGGCTGCTGGGGCACCCGGCCTCCGGCTTGTACTGCCACAAACCTGGGACGTACACTAATCTCGCTGTAACCTGCGCGTCCTCGGACATTTGTAACTGAACTTCTATCTTTTCAATGCAAAGAAACGCAAAGCTTTTGCGTTTTCTCAAAAAAAAATGTAATTCCTTCGGTTCATGAGAAAAGTGACATTTTGGACAATTTTCAAAATATAATTCTGAGCACTAGTTTCTTCTGTAGCATATTATAGCACCTAGTAAAATTATACTACTCCCTCCGTCCCATAATGTAAGACGTTTTTTGGCACTACGCTAGTGCCGAAAAACGTCTTACATTATGGGACGGAGGGAGTAGTATTTTAAAATTATTTTTTGAAACAAATCGATACATTTGATTCTCAAGTTCCCAACCTAATTACTGAAACAATATAAGCGATCAAAGAGGTATGTCCAAAATATCACTTCTCTTTGAACTGGAGTGAATGAGGAATACAAAGGGCGGAAAATGAAAGGTATGTCAAAGCGTGAGGAAATATGGAGAGCATTTTTTGGGCGGAGAGGCTCACCATACGGACATGGCTCAACATAGCAATGAGCTGTCACTACTTACTGAAGTGATGTCTCTTGGATTTGCCGTCGTCATGGTGGCAAAGTACTTATTCTTACTACATATGCAGCACATAATATCAGCTTTTGAATGTTCCACGCCATGGCGGTTCTGTGCCTAAACATAGGTGATTCGTCCTATTAGAGAAATACTCTTTTAGACTATACAAAGACTACTTTCCAGATGCTCCTACCAACAAGCCAACTATATTTCAGTGCAGGTTTGTCATTGATCCATCTATTTCTGTTCTCCTTTTTTTTGTTAATACTCTTGGCTAGACCTCGTTCTTATTTTTCGCATAGGTTTAGAATGACTTCTCTATTTTTTTTTGGCACAGTGCACATTGTATAAAATCATGACAACTATTTTGTACAGAAAAGAGATAGAGCTGGACATCTTGGGCTATATTCTACGGAGAAGATTACCATAGCATTATGGAATGCTAATGTATGACGTAGCAAATAATGCTATAGATAATTATGTTTGGATTGAAGAAAGTGTTGCTATAAAGTCTTAAGATTTGTGAAAAACTATTGTTGAAGTCTCTAGGGATGAGTATTTGAGATCTTCAAAGGAGAATTTTACTGCTGGATGACTAGCAATAGGAAAAAAAAAGGTGTTTTCCCAGAATGCTAAGTAGCATAAATTGCATGCATTCGAAGTGTAAAGTTGTCCAGCAGCATGGCAAAATTTCTCTTTACTCTCCAGTTGCAAAACATCATTTTTCATTTCAACATCTCAAATACTCACCTCCAAAGACTTCTGCAATAGCTTTCTCAAACATTTTAAGGCACTCTATAACAGTACTTACTCAAATCCGAAATCATCCGCAGCATCGGGTGCTACTCCAGTAGTTCGTATTTTAAATGTTGGGGTAATCTTCTGTAAAAAAAGATAGCCCAAGATGTCCAGAGCCATCAGTTCTCTACACGAAGGTGTCATCATTGCCTTCTACAGCATACACTATGTCAAAAGTTAGAGAACAAGTCATTCTAAACCTGGACGAAAAATAAACATGAGCCATAGACAAGAAATTAAACAAAAAAAAGCAAACACAAACATATCGACTACCAACAAACCTGTTGCTATGAATCACTTAGCGTATACTAATGGATCTTGGCATAGTGTGTGTTCAAACGATAATATTGATTGTGTGCTTGGTTTGATGTAAGAATAAGTTCATTGCCATCATCAGACAACGAAGAATCCAAGAGACATTGCATGAGTAAGCTACGACCACTAGTTGTGATGTGGTAGAGGAACAACCATAAAAAGGCAAATAGCTTTGCATGTATAGCCTAATATAACCATTACAAATGCATCCGTCCAAAAATAGCCGTTACAAATATAGCCATTGAAATTACAGCGGTTACGCATATGGCCATTAAAAGAATATTGCTATTTATATCATGTCGATAAATTATAATTCCTCCGGCAGAGGCGGAGCCAGCATGTAGGTGTTGGGTTCAACTGAACCCAACGATTTTCTCACGCACGTATATGTAGACACGTAGTCACTTTGATGAACCCAGTACGAATGCACGGTTGAACCCATCGAAGCTAGAACGCACGAGCGAGAAGCCTCTTGGCCCATTAATGTTTCCTTACTTGAATAGCCCAACCAAAGTTCAATATTTCTCAAAAACAAAAGAAGCCCGTGAGTAAATGTGATCCATCAATGCCACCCACGAAGCAGGCTGGATCGCCGATAGATCGATTCCATGTCATGTACGCAACATACTTATCTAAAAAAATTACACAACACACCGCACACAGCCCGACTCGACAACTTCCTAGGTTTCTCTTGTTAGCCCATGGCGACCCCGGTCACCAACTCCTAGCGGCAAGCCAAGAAGCCGTCGACAGCGGCCGGCAATTGAAGTACACCAGATTGAAGGTAATGAGATCGATCACATCATTCCGCTTGTGCATGCCTTGTAACCTAGTAAGTGCAAAAAATTAACCTTTGCCCTAATTTTCTAACTGCTTTTCCTTTAAACTTTGATTGATCTAGGATTCCAGGCTATGGAATGATATTTGTCAAATAGAAATTGATCATCGGATTCATACAATGATGTAGGCACTTTAAGCCCACATACCAGATGTAGGTGCGTCAAATATTGTTCATGGCTTGCTGCAAATAATCTTCCAAAGCCTTCTATTCAGAGAAATTAATTTATATGATCTCCCAGAGCCTTTTATGCAGAGAGTAATTAAATTTTAGGATGATGAAATATCGAAGGGGGCCACTATGAAATCTTTGTGAATTTACATATTTCTTTCGCTAGATGGCAGTTTACTTTAAACTTGTCAAACTAATGTGTTTGTTCAATCTTTTCCGGAGAATGAAAAGTTGACCCTGAAGCTACGAGGTTATTTTGGTTAGACAAGCGGTTTTATACAACTGGTACGTCTTGCACTTTTAAGCTTTTTAGTGTAATTACCATGTGTGATAATTGGTGTCATATTTCTATTTGTTAGGATATCTTAAGTATTGTATTCTTGTTGTTCGATGGTGTGGAAATGTACTTTACACTTAATTAACTCGTACCCAAACCGCACAATGAACTAACGAGTGAACCCATTGGCCAAATTTTCTGGCTCCGCCCGTCCTCCCGTTCAAGGAAAGGTGACATTTTGGACAGTGACATGACTATCAAAATATAATTCTGAGCACTATTTTCTACTTGAAAAAAGTCCATTTGACTACCCTGAATAAAGTGGGTGGTTCACTTTACCCCCTGATCTATTTTTCGGCTTCTTTTACCCCCCAAACAAACTCAAACCGGACAAAACACCCCTCTGGCTTGTTTTTCTCCACCCGCTGCTGATGCGGCACTAGTCAACGGCGGTTTTGACCTGGGTGGGGCCCCCTTGTCAGGTTTCCCTCCCTCTCTCTCTCTCTCTCTCCGGGTACACCCGCCGGCGAGCCTCCTCCTCGGCTCCCGCCCCTTCTTCTTCCCCGCACTGCTGCTACCGCTGTGGGAGCACTTCTCCAGGCTGCAGCAGCCCGCTCCCCGTCCTCCTTCACGTCCTCCTCCTCCTCCTCGTCATGCTGCTACTATGTACCATGACCACGACGACTCTCTCTCCTTGCTCTAGATGCCATGGCCGGCGCTCCGTTCTGCAGATCGGCGCTGCTGAGAACCACCGTGGCCACCTGAGACTACCGTCACCGTCGGCCTCCAGCGCCCTCGACTTGGATCCCGCCGCCCTGCCACAGACCCGCGTCCGTCGTCGCCGTTCGTCACCCAGCACCCGTCCCGGTCGGGCGCCGGCTTCGGATCGGCGAGGACCATGCTGTTGGAACCGGTCTTTCAGGTAGTAGTGCATGCACTAACGTGCGTGCTGTTGCTGCGCCAACAGCCCACGATCTGCATGCTAGCTTCTAGGAGTGGTTAGCCTGTGCATAGCTGTGTTAATTAGTCGCGTGCGTGTGTTATCTGTGTATAAGTGTACACCCAGAGGATAATACAATTGTGAGTTCTTCCTCACTTTTCTTTCCTTCACATGCAGTCGCCGCCGTGCAAGCTCCTCTGCCTCGCCGCCAGCGCCGAGGCCGACGGTGGCATCGCTGGTGGGGTTGCTGGATGGCGGGGAGGTGTTGTAGGAGGCCCGGAGGTGGCCGGCGGCGAGCTCCTTGTTGGAGCAGAAGCGATGAGGCGACCGACAACGGAGCAGCGCTAGGAGTGAGAGGTCGCCGGCGTGGAGGGCTTCAGCGGCGACACAACGACGCGGTGGTGCTTAGACGCAGCCGTGCATAGAGGAGGTCGGGGGCTCGGGGCTGTTGTGACCTGGAGAGAGAGAGAGAGAAACCTGACAAGGGGGCCCACCCGGGTCAAAACCACCATTGACTAGTGCCACATCAGCAGCGGGTGGAGAAAAACCAGCCAGGGGGTGTTTTGTCCGGTTTGGGTTTGTTTGGGGGGTAAAAGAAGCCGAAATAAAGATCAGGGGGTAAAGTGAACCACCCACTTTATTCAGGGTAGTAAAATGGACTTTTTTCTTTCTACTTTAGCATATGTATAACACCCAATAAAATTATAGTATCTTAAAAATAGTCTTCGACACAAATCTGTACATCTGATTCTCAAGTTTCCAACCTAAATACTGAAACAATATCAGCGATCAAATAGGTATGTCCAAAACATCACTTTTTTGTAAACTGGAGTGAGAAAGAGTGTGGAATACAAAGGACGGAAAATGGAGGGTATGTCAGAGCGTGAACTATGAAGAGGATTTTTTTTTCCGGAGAGGCTCACCATACGGAGATATGGAGATTGGTATATAGACGTTTGGTTGGAGATGCTCTGAGGAGTAGGTGTAGGAAACATGCCATGCATTTTTTTATGTTCAATGACTGAAAAATGTTGGACTCTTTTTCATGCATACCTGGCCATAATCGTCTGGAGTCTAGAGTGGTGGGGTCTATCTTTGAGTGTAACAATTACACCCGAATTGACTTCCAGGTCTATGACCTAGCAACACATTTGAATCTATCTACCATGTACCGCAACTCCTCTTACATGTTTTTGTTGACAATGATACCACTATTTAGTGGATGTTCTATTTTGTGAATACAGCTTTCGTTGTTAAAGTGGGAGCGCATTATCATAATATGACTGTAATCATATTTATTTGGTGACTAGCAAGATGCCCATGCATTGCATGGAACATCAAGATGCATTTGTATGAGTAGTTTATCTTGTGGGAGAAAAGGATGAACGAGGGAATGCCTTATTTGCAAATGTGGAGAGGGGTGTGGGTATCTTTTTGCAAAATTGCCATAGCTTCCTTCCAATCCGTCAGATATAGATTGGACGGCCTATATTGCAGGATGGCAGGCACGCCATCATCACCGACTATGCTTTTTATTAGAGTAGAGAAAAGAAACAGGGATTTGATTTGTACATTCACATCTAAAGACAAATTCTCCCCAGGGTAAAAGATGTTACTGATATGTACCGAAACCTAAACTAAAGCCCTGCAAGACCTACACATAGGGCAAACTATCTCCATACTGACCCCAAAAAGTTTGACTACTTAAGGCTACACAAAGCGAAAGTAAAGTAATTCTCACACAAACAAAAGAAAGTAAAGTATATTGCAAAGATATATCCATGAGCTAGGCATAATATTGGACTACCTGCGTCTTGCACCTCCTCCCTTGGGGTCAATGGAATTCCCCTGGTCTTTGCCATTCCCTTAGCCTACAAAGAAACACACCAGGATTCAAGAGGAACGGAAAACCATATTCTGAAGCATGCGCAAAATCCAGCAGAAAGAGATGATTCCGCGACTTACCAAGGCTCGAAACATGCACCGGCCATCGCCGGTGACTCTCTGGACCCCGTAGTGCTCCACCTTGTTCAACGCCGCCGACCACCCGCCCCTCCTGGACCGGGAACCAGTTCTTGTAACTCAACTCCGCTGGCACTTTAATCGAGTGGGGTAAAAAACTAAAAATGGAGACGGAGAAGGAGCGCACGTACAGCGAGGAGCCAATCCTGGCGAAGCAGTGGAGGCGGGGCCAAACCGGCAGCGCGGGAGCAAGCACGGGGTCCTCGAGGAGCTCGAACCTGGCCGTGCCCTCCCCGAGCCGCGCAAGAAGCGTGGCTGCGATAACAACGGCCACCGAATCAGATATGCGCGTGGGGACTGGGTACTGGGGAGTAGAGTGTGCACCACCTACCATTGGATGGCCGCACTGGAGGCGCCATTGGCTGCAATCTGGAAGACCGGAAGCGGCACCGGAGCGGAGGAGAGCCGAATGTAGGAGAAAGGGATAAGGAAGCCGGCTTACGGCCCAGCCCAGCCTCCAACAGGAAGGATGTGGCCGGCCGGGGCAAGAAGCCAGCTGACGGCCCAGCCCAGCCTCCAACATGGGCTTTGGGCTTTTAGCTTGGACATAGAACTGTTCAAGCCCTTCTAAAAAAAAAGGCTGGTCAACGTCACATCCCCTCGCGTGAACATTTTTCCCGCTCGCTAGGGTTTTCCTCCTCTCGGCAGCGACTTTCGCCGCTCGTTGAAATCTCTTCTCCCCTACCTCAATATGTCGTGACCCCTCCGCCGCGGATCGTCAGGGTGATCGTGCATCGCTGCCAGGTCCTGGGACGGGTTCTTTTGGCGATTGGTGGATTAGGGTTAGTTCACAGACCGTTGGAGAGTTTCATTGGGCGAGGGAACAAGAGTATGGCAACCGAGACTTCTGGTTCTGGTGATCCGGAGGACTTGGAGGCATTGATGAAAGAACTAGGGCTCTCGGAGGAGGACCTTGATGATGTGGAGGTGGATCAGCAATCTCTGCCACCGGAGGCTACGCGTTGGATGGGAATCGCAAGGGTTAACATTGAGAGACCTTACAGTCAGTACTGGTTCTACAAGAACATGCACGCCGCATGGGATCTCGCACAGAAGGTCAACATCCGCCCTCTGGAGGACAATCTGTATACTCTATAGTTCTCGTGCTTGGGGGACTGGGAGCGTGTAATGGAGGAGGGGCCCTGGGCTTTTCGCGGTGATGCGGCAATTCTTGCACCGTATGATGGATTCACTAAGCCATCGACGATCAAGCTGGACTTGCTAGAAATTTGGGCGTAGATTCACGATTTCCCACATGGATATGCATCGCAGATTCCGTCCCTTGCAGCTAAGATTGGGGAGCTAGTCTATGCTGAACCGGCATCGCACGACTTCGAAGGCAACTTTTATAGGGTCCGGGTGAAGATAGATGTTAACAAGCCATTGAAGAACGATGTCTCTCTTAAGGTGGGAGAAAGAATGATGATTTTTTGCATCAGATACGGACGCCTCCCGAACTGGTGTGCCGTCTGCGGGTGGCTGGGTCATATGTATAAGGAACACGGTGATGGGGTTCATCCTCCGTCAGCTCTGGTTTTCAAGAACCTGAAGGCGGATTGGTTCAGAGGTGCAGGCCCAGGCCTAGGCGCATCTAGAAACAAAAATAAAGATGTGTCGTCTGGCAATAGAAGGCAGCAGGATCGTTCAAGGGAGGACATGGACGAACAAATGATGGATGCTGGAAACAACAGGAAGCGCCCCCAAACCTATGATCCAGTGAATGTAGCATTGACTGTAGGGACGACCAAATCAGTGGGCTCTAATGATGGTGCGCTGCTGGCTCTTCCACTGTCGCCTATCCCGCAAAGCCCACCACCAAAGCAAGATCCAAAACGTCCAAAAAGAGGGACTAGTGGGGAGAAGAGCAGTTAGGACAAGAATGTTATCAAGAAGGCGGGAAAGACAATTGAAGCAACATCGGCGGGCTCCCAGGGGGAGTACTGCCGGGCGCAATGAGTATCCTAAGTTGGAACTGTCGTGGTGTGGGCAAAGCTGTGACGGTTCGGGAGCTTCGCAATTTAGCGAGGAAGTTTGCCCCTACCCTACTGTGTATTGTTGAAACACAGTTGGATAGAGTGAGGGTAGAGAATTTAGCTAGTACTCTTGGTTTTGATAATGCTTTTGCTGTTAGTAGTCAGGACCGCAGCGGTGGCCTGGGGATTTTTTGGAATAATCCAATAAAGGTTGAGATTTTAGGGTATTCTATGTATCATATTGATTACTCTATAGCTGACCCTGGTTTTGCTCCATGGAGGGCCTCATGTTTCTATGGCAAAGTACGCACCCATTTAAGAAACCCGACGTGGGACACAATGAAGGGGATAGCAAGTTTGAGCAATCTTCCTTGGGTTTGCATCGGCGATTTCAACGAAGTCCTACGTCTGGATGAACAAGAAGGGATTGGAGAGAGAAGCAATGCTCAGATCCAAGGCTTTCGGGACGCGGTTGATATTTGCATGTTGATGGACTTGGGGTATGAAGGCAATTTCTGGACTTTTGAGAAAAAAGTTACAGGGGGCAGTTACACCAGAGTAAGATTGGTCCGGGCTCTCGCATCTGCGGAGTGGAACAACCTGTTCCTGGAGGCACACCTGAAGCATCTGATAGCTGCCACTTCGGACCATTGCCCGATCCTTTTGAAGCTCCATGATGAACAAGTTTGCCCTCCAGCGAAACCACCCTTTCGATATGAGGTAATGTGGGAGTCTCACGAAACTTGGCGGGACACGATCTCGCAGACTTGGAGTCAGAACCAGCTGGCAGGGACGATGGAAGGCCTCCGGGACAAATTGCATGCAATCACTGGTAACTTGGGGAGATGGAACAAGGAGACTTTTGGGTTGGTCCGGAAAGAGATTAAAACGCTCACAACAGAGCTTGAGCGACTCCGGAGTGAACCAACCAGGGTTGCCCGACACATGCGGAAACTAAGATCAATGAGAAATTAGTTGAATGGTATCACCGGGAGGAGTTAATGTGGAGGCAGTGCTCAAGAATTGAGTGGTTATCAGCAGGTGACAAGAACACGCGATTCTTCCACCTCAGAGCGAGCATGAGGAGGAAAAAGAATATGATTAAAGCCTTGGCAAATTCATTGGGAGCTATGGTAGATAATCCAATGAAACTGAAAGTTTTGGTAGCAGACTTTTACAAGAACTTGTACACTTCAGAAGGGGTCAGCGACATTGATCGGGTCCTCCAGCATGTGCCGACCAAGGTAACCCAAAGAATGAATGAATCTCTTCTAGCGCCATACACCAAGGAAGAAGTCAAGGCGACACTTTTTAGATGTTCCCTACCAAGTCCCCGGGTCCAGATGGGTTCCCTGCACATTTCTCAGAGGCACTGGGACTTATGTGGCGACGAGGTCACCAATGGTGTTCTTAGGATTGTCCGAGGAGACGAAAGTGTAGAAAGTGTGAATGACACGGTCCTCGTTTTAATCCCAAAGGTGATGAACCCAACCCTCCTAACCCAGTTCCGCCCTATTAGTTTATGTAATGTGATATACAAAATTGCATCAAAGGTGGTTGCAAACATGTTGAAAGGCATTCTCCCGGACATCATATCAGAGGAGCAGTCAGCGTTTATTCCCGGTAGATTGATAATGGATAATATCATATGTGCCTATGAGTGCCTACACTTTATGAAGCGAAGCAGGGCAAAATCAAACAACTTTTGTTCTCTTAAGCTAGATATGATGAAGGCATACGACAGGCTTGAATGGCCTTATCTTCAGGCTATCATGATCAAACTTGGCTTCAACCAGCAATGGGTAAACATTTTTATGAGCATGATTAGCTCGGTTTCTTTCTCAGTACAGTTCAATGGTGAGAAGTTAGAGAGTTTCATACCATCGCGGGGTATTCGACAGGGAGATCCGATCTCCCCTTACCTCTTCTTGATTGCAGTAGAGGGCCTTTCGTGCCTCTTAAAAACCAGTTCTCAGTCGTTAGCACTCGATGGGATCAAGGTGGCGCCCACAGCCCCGGTAGTGAACCATCTCCTGTTCGCGGATGATAGCCTGTTGCTTTTCAAGTCAAGTGTGGAGGGGGCGGTGGAAGTATCAAACCTGTTGGAAACCTACTCAATGCTTCAGGACAGCGAGTAAACCACTAAAATTCTTCCGTATTTTTCAGCAAGGGCTGCCCACAAGCGTTGAGAGACAACACAAAAAACACCCTCAATGTCCAGAATGAGTCTTTGAATGAAAGGTACCTAGGGATTCCAACAGATGTGGGACAATCAAAGATGTGCACCTTCAGGTATCTCAGAGACAGGGT
This sequence comes from Triticum aestivum, assembly GCF_018294505.1. Classification (NCBI taxonomy): domain Eukaryota; kingdom Viridiplantae; phylum Streptophyta; class Magnoliopsida; order Poales; family Poaceae; genus Triticum; species Triticum aestivum. The sequence continues at coordinate 449,965,041 of NC_057804.1, forward strand.
GTGGGAAAAGGTGAAAGGATGGATGGAGAAGCTATTCACTACAAAAAAATACACTTCTGTGATGATACGTGTTTGTCATAGTAGGTCGCGTTTTCTGTCATGCATGTACATCCATGACGATTTTACGACAGAATCAAGATAGTCATACCTGTGTTGTCGTAGAAGTGTTCCATGACATTACCAAAATTATCATCACGGAAGTGTCCACTTCCATGACAATAAATCATGCGTCACAGAAGTGCTTTCGTCAAGGGTGACCGACACATGGCATCCACCGTAACGGAACATCGTTAAGCTATCGGGTCCGGTTTTGGATCCGATAATCCATTAACAGCCCCGACCAATGGGGATTTTCCACGTGTAAAATCATCATTGGCTGGAGGAAACACGTGTCGGATCACCGTTGGGACAGATGTCATCCACTCATTGGAACGAAGGTGCCTACGATACGTCGACACGTGGCGCGGCCCAACAGAGGCCCATTCCTATGAAAAGACCGGCCCGTTTGACTTGGTCAAAAGGTGGCGGGCCGGCCCATAGAAAGCCTGTTAATGACATGTTCACATATAGCCCATTTACAGCCCGCTAACACAGGGCCCGTTACGGCCTATCCGAATTAGGCCCAGTAGCGTCATCTGGGCCATCCAATATGATTGCAGCACGTTTTAACTTCCGGCCCATGTATGGCCCATGACATCTTTCGGCCCATATGAGGCCCTTTGTAACTCTTGGCCCATTAATGGCCCGTGGTGAAACTGGCCCATAATGAATAGTGTACCACTTTATACCCATTAACGGCCCATTATTCCATTGGGCCGTTTCTAGCCCATGTTATCTTTCGGCCTTCTCAGGGCCTATTTATTCTTGGGCTCATTTCCAGCATTTGGTTACTTACGGCCCGTTACTTCATTTTCTGCTTGTGGGCCAAATTCAGCCCGTTGTTACAGTCAGCCCGTTTGTGGTCCGTTAATACGTTGGGCCGTTTTCATAGCATCATCAAATACGACCTATTAACGACGGCCCGTTATGGTCGGCCCATGAACGGATGATTCCAACTCTAGCCCGTTTACGGCTATAATGCGGTCTGTCATTGGCCCATGTTTGGCCAATCGATCATACGGCCCATATAAGGCCCATTGATGATATGACCCGTAGAAGGCCCATTGTGTCTACGACCCGTAGAAGGCCCATTGTTTCTATGGCTCGTAGAAGGCCCATTGTTTCTATGGCCGATAGGAGGCCCAGCATCACTACAGTAAATATGTAGCCCATGGTTATTGTGGCCTAGTTTTAGAAAATAGGTTATTGCGGCCACTAGCAAACAAAAAAAGAACTACACTGACTACAAGCAAACAAATAAACAAGACAAAAAGGAAATAAATAAGCAAGCAACTTATGCTAGGCTATAACGGCTATTACACATATTACATCCACTGGGCATCAAAGTTCGTCACCAGTGCAAATATAGGGAACAAAGCAGCATATAAACGCTGCAGCAAAACAAGTCCAGAACTGAAACCACTTCAGAAGAGCTCAAGAATCAATATCCTGGGTACCCATAATGCTGGCAAGATGCTTAGCAAGCTTATTAACTTTCTTTTGTTTGGTGCTTAAATCCTCCAGCGCTTGTTGTTGCACAAGAAAGTACGCATCCGATTTCTGCAGGAACTTCCTCAGTCCTTCAGCTTCTTGCCACAACACAGCTGACTGATGCCTTTCAGCTTGTAGCAGAGACTGAAGAAGCTGAAGTGATTTAGGCAGCGAGTTCGAAGAGCTTGTGCCAGCGGTACTGGCTAGTAACTCGAACACTACATCAACGCAGGACTGCGGGGTTTTCTCACTGTCTACGAGATCGTTTTTATCACCTTTCTTAGAGACTAACAGGGTTGTCTCACTATCTTGAACCTTATTTGCATTACTTTCTCTACCATTGCATAGTGGGGTGCTCTTCTCCAATATTTTGTTTGCATACTACAAGAGAAACAAGCAGACACATCACAGGTTTAGCATGTAGTATACGAAACTCATTTTGGTAAACCGGTTCAGTAGTAAGGTGGACAGGATAACAACATGAAACAAACATATATCTATGTACTATGGTCACTGTATTATCCATATCATTCTAGTTTATGTTGCCTAATCAAGATAGAGACACAGTTCAACTCATATATTTTTAAGACACAAAAACATAAACAGAATATAAGTGTGAGAAACTACACAACATTGGCAATACTTGTAATGTGCATCACATGAGAACATAACTGTTTATACAACTTAAACTAAAATCAACATAGAGCAAGAAGTTAGAACAACAATCCAGTTAAAGAAATAGGTTTAAAACATACCTGTTGCGCCATTGGAGTTTCAATTGGATCCTTCAAATTTGAAAGTAGTTGGTATGAGTAAATACAGTGATGCAACAGCAAAGGAGTATGGACCATAGCTACGGAATCTGACCTGAGAACAGTTGCTCTTTTGCTTTAAACATGGAGTTTGGGTTAGCTGTGGTGGTCTTCGTGCTTTGTGCACTGCAGTTGCTTTACAAACTACTCATGTGGGGGTACTCTGTGGTGGACATGGTGCTTTGTCAACTAGAAGTGGGTTACTATTTGCTTGGGTTGCGGTTAGATGGGCTGTAGCTGGTTCTCTACCCAACAGTGTGAGTGTGCAATCTGGAAGAGTCTCCATTATGTGTGGTGGGGCTAGTTTGTGGGCCAGTACAACCATGGTTCTATCTGCATCGACGGGTAGCACTAACTTTTGTGAAGAACGGGTTTTTGCTCCCTTAGATACTGCCATCACCCCCTCCAATTCAAATGGTTGATAAACAAAAAAAGAAATTGAACGTACAAACATTGCATGATAGACAAATGTGGTAATTCACATATATGTTGTCTAACCAAATAGGACAGCATGACACAATTTAACATATATGATGCCTAACTAAACAGGATAACATGGCACAGTTTCAAATATATGATGGATAACTTAACAGGATATAATGGCATAATTCAACATATGATGGGTATCTAAACAGGATGACATGACAAAACTATATGATGTCTTTCTAAAATAGGTTGGGATGAAATAATTCACATACATGTTGTCTAAGTATACATGATGGCATGATATAATTGACATAATTGATTCATATACTAAGCAGCTGGCACTCGCATGTATGATCTCTAAACTAAGCAGATGGAATTCAATATTGTGCATATGATGTCTAAACTAAGCAATGCAAGACACCATATGCATGATATGAGAAATATAAACATTGCAACTTAGAGCATACACCTCAGGTGGGATATAGGACTGGTCATCTGTCTCTGAATCCTCCTCTGAGGAGCTCCCTGTAACCATCGAGATATATGCTTCAACAGGTACCATTGCCTGCTCTGAAGACCTTGTTTTCACTCCAGATTTTTCCATAACCGGCTCAAATGGCTGATACACATGAAGAGTAGTTCAATATACATAGATTGTCGACAAATGGAGTACGTAATAAAAAAAGATGGCATGAGATAATTCACATATATGATGCCTGGCTACATGGCGGTGCATAATTCACATATATGATAACTGGCTAAAAAACATGGCATTGCATAATTCACATATCTAATATAGAAAGCAAACAGGAGGCATTCACACAAAAGCATGTCTAATCTAAGCAGATGGCATGGCAATGCAAGACACCATATGCATGATATGAGCAATATAACCCTGCCAAGTTAGAGCATGCACCTTGGGGGGGAATACGACTAGTCATCTGTCTCTGAATCCTCCTCTGAGGAGCTATCTGTAACCAACAAGAAATCTGCATCGATAGGTAGCACTGGCTGCTCAGAAGACCTTGTTTTCACTCCAGATTTTCCCATGACCGACTCAAATGGCTGATGCACAGGAAGAGTAGATGAATGTATAAACATTGTTGACAAATGGAATACATTATGAAAAAAATATGGCACGATACAATTCACATATACGATGATTGGCAAAATAGGATGGCATTGCATGATTCACGTATAGAAACCAAACAGGTGGCATTCACACAAAGCAAATCTAAACTAAGTTGATGACATATAAGATGTATAATGTAAGCAATGCGAGGCGCCATATGCATGATATGACCAACATCAGCATGCCAGGTTAGAGCAAACACCTAAGGTGGTAATCAGGAGTGGCCGGCTCCTTCTGAATCCCCATCTGAACAGTTATCTTCCTCTGGAATACAATCTGGAAATGCGGGAGGGGGGGCACTTCGCCCACCATGGAGCGGTGTCTGCATGACATTATATTCCCACACAACGGTCTTCTCTTTTTCTCTACATGTTCAGTACGATTGTGTACAATATCTAACATGCATAATAAAAAAATAGTTAGATTTTGTAAGGCCTAAGGGGTGCATGCAAAAATCAAGACTAATGGTAGCAAACGAGTGGATGGATCCAAAACTAATGATAGCAGGTAGATTATAGCTTCAGTTAAAAAATAGACAATGGATCATCTATTGTTTGTTGCCCACCCAACATGAACCACATAGAAGACCCCAGATGAACCAGATAGTAGACAGATACTATTCGTTGCTGCCTCGATATGAGACCCACGGGCATTTTAAAACTCAAGTTTGAATGATAAAGTAGCAGGTAATAATAACCGATGTATAATGTAAGCAAACACGAAAGACTGTGACCTCTATTCTGAACTGTGTAGTCCTCAGGTTCATCTGCTCAATCGATGATGGTAATGCAGTTCGCGTGGCTGCCGGCAACGGGGA
>NC_057804.1:449970099-450027037 GCF_018294505.1 Triticum aestivum
AAGAAAGTCTGCGGGGGGGGGGGGGGGGGGGGATCTCTACTGCAGTGAACGCTTTTGTCGATGGTGCACCTCAGGTGGGGTGGATGATGGCACAGCAGGAGCAGGACATAACACACAGAGTTTTCTTTGACGCCTATCTGAAAATGAAGTAAATCTGCAAGTGCTCTTTAGAATTGGCGGATTCTATAAACGCGGGGACATGAAAAACACAGGAATAGGATAGGAATGCACGTGCAAAACAGAGCATTTGGAAACATAGGATTTCAGTCAACCTGGGTGCTTGGTTCACATGAATTGGAAGAACACAGGAATGGAGAAACATTGTCAAATTAAAGTCAAACCATGTGAAAATGAAAAAAAATAAGAATCTTATTATGCCAGTAATACAATTAGTTCTGTTCTTCATGTAAATTAATTTGAAAAGGACGTCTAAGTGAATATTAAAATTCCTATGTTTTTTCTTTGAAAGAGACACCAAAGGAAAAAAATCATCCAGTTTTGCTTTGCTCCACTCTTTCTAACCAAATGCACGAATAGTAGTGCCATAGTAGTTCCATAGCAAAGGATCCCTGAGGGATTGGCATGAATGCGGAGTAACAAAGTGATGCGATGAGTGTACAACCTATTTAGCATAGCCTTGTGGACCTCGGCATCACTGGGTTGGACGTGGAGGATGGTGATGCTGGTGTGACTGTCAGAGGCGGGGAAGAAGATCTGAGGCCTCTGGAAACGGAGCCGAGGGTACTGCTCTGCTGTGATGGACGGTTCCGTCGTTGGAGTAGCTCCGGTGAGGTGTACAGCTGCAAGGCTGAAGTAGGACAAGACAGACAATGTTAATCTGAAGTGGGACTCTAATATCATCTGCAATAGATGATGTAAAATACATCACCAAAAAGTGCTAGATGTAAAACGCATCAGCCGCACCACGGTCGCTCCGACAGGTGCTGTAAGTACTGTTCACTCTGAACTTAACTGAAGAAACTGAACTTTACAGTCGAAACTGAATTTTACTGTCAAAACTGAGTGAACTAGTAGCAGAGCATTGCAATAGATGTTTAGGGTGTTTGAGCACTAGTAGCAGAGAAGCAGTGATCTAAATTAGCAGACGCTCGAGCAGGGAATGCACTAGCAGAGAGCAAGTCATGTAGTAGCACCGCGAGCGAGTGCTAAAGCAGCAACTCCTGTAGCTGCCGGAGGTCATGCAGCAGTAGCAGCAGCGCGATCGAGAGCAAGAGCAGAGCAGCAACACGAACTAGAGCAACAGCGGAGCAGCAGCGCGACCGACAGCAATAGTAGAGCAGAGCAGTAGCACGAACGAAAGCAAGAGCAGTGCAGCAACGCGACCAACAGCAAGAACAGAGACGCAGCGCGAGCGAGAGCCGGAGCAGCTGCAGGTAGTGCCAGTGTGGAAGTCGCCGCCGAGGAAGCAATGACATGGGGGAGAGACGTCGTGGATGATGTGGCCGGTGACGGCGCCGTTGATGGAGACCCACCATGGTTGCTCGGTATCGAGCACCGGCAGCCCCGTGAGATTGAATAAAAGATAAAATGCAAAGACGAGTGCAAAACCTCCTTCATGGCGCCGAGTTGGCCTCGGCTTCATCGGAGGAATTAGTGATGGTGGCGCGGTTCCGATGGGGCAGGTCAAGACGGTGTTGTGGGGATGGAGGTGGCACGATAGACGAGGCGAACGTCGGGGCAGCTCCTTGGGGGTGGAAGACGGGGCGGCTGATCCGGCGGGACGACGAGATTGACGACAGATCCTCATCCAGTGCGGTGGATGAGGGATGGCGAGCTGTTGCGGTGGACGACGTAGTCGGGGAAGAGTCTCCGGCTGGGCGGCGGTCGGGAGGCTGACAGAGGAGCGTGGGTTTTTGCGGGTTTTGGCGGCCTCGGTGTACGAATGGGGGGAACGAAGGGGAAGGGAGGGGGAGCCATGGCTTAGGGACGCGCTTGTCCAAAATGTAGGGTAAGTTACCAGCATACCCCCACCAGTTTTGACACTGTGATGTCGAGCTTCATTTCCGGCTGAGGGGTAGAAGGGGGATTTCGCGTGTCTGGGCTGCGGGACCGATTTCAGATGAGGAGGGGGTTTTAGTGCACGTCGAAATTTCGGGATAACAAGGCACGACGTGGGTTGAAGAGGCGGGAGTTTCAAAGAAGGTGAAACAAAAGATACTCGAGCTTGAAAATTTCGGGATAACAAGGTGCGGATTCCTTGTTCGGCAGAACAAACTTAACGTGTAAAAAAACAATTCATACAAGACACAAGAGAGTCATGTCCCCTTTTACTATATTGCTATAGATGTCATTGAAAAAACTACAAGAAAAATGTAAAAAAATCGGGAGAACAAGATTACCATGTATAGTACCAAATCGATTCGCACTTCCCTCAACAACAACAAAAACAAATCAATTCCCACCAAAAGAAAGAGCAATGTCCCTTTTTATATGATTACAAATGCCAGGATCTCGAATTTCAATTTTTGAATCCACGTTATGTTGAATTCGAATATATCGTTAGGTGACCTTGCAGTTTAAAATTGATGTAGTCGTACATTTTGATCTTCCATCATATATGAACATTTTACTCCAGCCTGTGACCATATATTGTCGTCTACCAAATGGACTAAATTTGAATCAATTTTCCTTATTTGAATATGATTGTTGTCAAGTTATACAATCATTTAAGTATTATCTTGATAACAAAAAACATGCATATAGCAGTAATCATATTTCACTATGAACTACATGTACCATACGATCTCCAATTCAAATATTTGTATCCATTTTATGTTGAATTCAAATCATAGTACATTGGTCTAGGTAGTGAGATGTTCGGAATAATCTAAACCATGTTTTCATATGTATATTTTTTGGCTGAATTGGGACAAGTTTTGGTATAAGCTTCTTGCAAAACCGGAGATTCTCTCAACAAGCCACGTTGTTCCGAGAGGGAACATGTCACCTTTGTGTGCGAAACGATATACGCTGCCCCCCCCTGATTTTCTATGCAGAGGCAACATAGAACTATATGAGTGCCCTGTTAAATTTTGGAATTATTTCGGGTTCATTTGCCTTTTCTTACATTGATTGAGTTTCTGGACTTTTAATGTGCATAATCCAAATTTGAACTGCAGGCACATGCTCCAGTGCACCAAAGTTGGTTGAAAAATCACATGTGTGTCCTTGGTTGAATTTCTAGGTCCCATGAAAGAAATGATAATGAAATTCAAACATTTGGGTGTCGTGACTCGGCCGAGAACATTGAGAAAAGTTCATGTAAATCCAAAACTTGCTTGGAAATCATGAAACTTGGCATGGTGTCATGTCATGGCACTAACATGTTGTGGTAAAAAATTGGGCCGATTTGGAATAAGTTTTGGTATAGGGTTCATTTGGATTATGCCCACACCAGCTCGACCAAAACGACGGCATGCCACAATTTTGGCGAAGGAAATAGCCGCCAGGAACTCGCCCACACGCTAGTGCGGAATCACAACGGCTGGCCAAAAAGTTGGCTGTGAGCCAAAAACTTTGCTGCGATCCAAACATTGGCCCAACCTGTGGTCAAAGACCAAAATTTTGGAAGGGCAACTTGTGGCTGCCATCCAAATAGCCCCATAAGCTTCTTGCAAACCGAAGCTTCTCTCAAGAAAGCTCGTGGTTCTAAGAGGGAACGTGCCACCTTTGAGTGCGAAACGATATATGCTGTCCCCCCTTGAGTTTCTTTACAAAGGCAATATAGAACTACATGAGTGCCCTGTTAAATTTTGGAATTATTCCGGGTTCGTTTGTCATTTTTATACATTAATTGAGTTTCTGGTCATTTAATGTGCATAATTCAAATTTGAACTACAAGCACATGCTCTCGTGCACCAAAGTTGGTTGAAAAATCACATCTGTGTCCTCGGGTGAATTTCTAGGTCCCATGCAAGAAATGGGAATAAAATTCACACATCTGGGCATCATGGCTCGGCCGAGAACATTGAGAAACTTGGTTTTAAAATTCTTGTAAATCCAAAACACGTCTGAAAATCATGAAACTTGGCATGGTGTCATGGTACTACCATGCTGTGGTAAAAAAATTGGCCAAATAGGAACATATTTTGGTATAAGCTTCTTGCAAACCGAAGCTTTTCTCAAGAAGGCTCGTGGTTCTGAGAGGGAACGTGCCACCTTTGAGTGCGAAACGATATACGCTGCCCCCCTTGAGTTTCTTTACAAAGATAACATAGAACTACATGAGTGCCCTGTTAAATTTTGGAATAATTCCGGGTTCGTTTGGCCTTTTTTATCATTAATTGAGTTTCTGGTCATTTAATGTGCATAATTCAAATTTCAACTACAAGCACATGCTCCCGTGCACCAAAGTTGGTTGAAAAATCACATCTGTGTCCTCAGGTGAATTTCTAGCTCCCATGCAAGAAATGGGAATAAAATTCAAAGATCTGGGCATCGTGGCTCGGCCGAGAACATTGAGAAACTTGATTTTAAAATTCTTGTAAATCCAAAACACGCCTGAAAATCATGAAACTTGGCATGGTGTCATGTCATGGTAGTACCATGTTGTGGTAAAAAAATTTGGCCGGATAGGAACAAATTTTGGTATAAGCTTATTGCGAACGAGAGCTTCTCTCAAGAAGGCTCGTGGTTCTGAGAGGGAACGTGTCACCTTTGTGTGCATAATTCAAATTTGAAATACAAGCACATGCTCCAGTGCACCAAAGTTGGTTGAAAAATCACATGTGTGTCTCGGGTAAATTTCTAGGTTCCATGCAAGAAATGGGAATGAAATTCAAAATTCTGGGCATCGTGGCTGGGCTGGGAACATTGAGAAACTTAGTTTTTTAATTCCCGTAAATCCAAAACACGCATGAAAATAATGAAACTTGGCTTGGTGCCATGACATGGCACCAACATGCTGTGGTAATTTTGCAGTCTGATTTGCGAAGGCGCACACATTAACAATCAACAAAGTCATTTTGGAACAAGTGCTTTCACGTTACAATCGGAAACACAAGTATTATTGAAACCATGGGTGTTCTATTTACCATTTGCGTGCCACCACGTGTCCCCTTTTTTTATTAGCTAGGAGGCACCGTGCAGTGTAGCTATTTGAGTACAAGAGGCGTGCGATCAGACCCTTGTGCGTGCTTATTGGGAGGAGAGCCCTTTGACCTCCATCTGCCGTCCACCTCTCTCCCAAGGTCTCCATTAATGGCGTGACTATGTCTCACTCGACTGAGATTTAAGAGAGAAAAAAGAAAAAACTGAAAGCATAGATCTTGATGTAAGATTCGATGGACCTATATAGCATCTACTGCGACTTATAGCAAGACTGATGAATATATAAGACCTCCTCCCATGCAAGGGTGCTTAGATGAGGTGCTAAGTATATAAAATGTGTTAGCAACTCAAGTCCCCAATGCAAAGGTGCTAAGCTTCATGCATTTAATTAGTTCTAGACACAAAATTATGCTTTCATCTAGGTACACGTGCTTAGCACCGATTCTTTCTAGGGTCACCATACTACTCTCTCTCTCTCTCTTCTTAACTAGCATGCCGCATCAGATTTTATGCTTAGTTGGCAACCTTAGCACCTATACAAGGTGGATCATTGGGAGAGGCCTAAGGACGATGACAATGGATAATAATTGTCTTACATAATTAGGAAGATAATTGAAAAAGCCACATGCGGCTACGCCCGAAATACACAAGGGCAAAAGAAGAAGGAAGACAACAATCTAGCTCGCTGATCTCTACTTTCTTGATGCGTTGCTGCAGGCCGCGGGAACTAGTCTCCGCGGCAAGCGGTGATGAGCTCTTTCGTGTCCTCAAGACTCTGCTTGAGAGCATCCACGGATTCCTCCACCAGCCTTTGGCGCTTGATGCGGAGCATGTCATTCTCGTCCATAAGTTTCTTGACGATGATGCCGGTCCTCTTCAACAAGGCACTGGTCTCCTCCTGCTGGTCTGCACTTCGGACGATCTTCGCCCTCAGCAGGTCGCGCTCGGCCCGGAGCCTCTCATTTCCCTTCCTTAATTGCCGGATGATGCCGGTAGCCTGTTCAAACGAGGCTTTCATGTCATCCTGCAACCTCGCCCAGCCGGAGATCTGATCCATCTGGCTATGGACGATCGCATGCATGCGCCTATAAGAGTCGTCGCCTGCTCTCGAGACATTTTCCCAGGCCACCGCGGCGCGGCGGGACATCTCTGCTGCATTTGCGGCGCGATGGGACATCTCTGCTGCTTCAGCGGCGCGGCCGGACCAGTCTGCTGCATCGATGGCACGGCGAGACCTCCGTGCTGCTTCGGTGGCACGACAGGACCTCTGTGCTGCTACTTCCATGTAGCGGGACATGTCGGCTGCTTTCGCGGCGAGGCGGGACATCTCTCGTGCTTCCACTTCCATTCTCGCCTCTCCTTGGTGGTAATATCTTAACCCAGAACTCACGTTGGCCATGGCAGACGCAAGGGAAGGATGCTGAATGACTTGTTCGTTTTTGTGGATGAGGAGTTGAGGAGGAATGTGTAGTCATCTTTGCATAGTAGTATTTATAACCGAGTACTAATACGCTCCTAAGTGGGAAACCGTTTAGATTGTGATTGGTGTGAACAGGTTTGCAATTAAATATAGCGTGGTAGTAGTAGTAATTTGGAATGTGACAAGACGCAAGCTCAAAATTTATTGACGGTTCTAGTTTCGAAGTGTGGCACTATTCCCGGATGGCGTAACGTCAGCACGTGTTCTCGGCCGTGGTGTAGCATATGCCATGGTAGTTCTTTTTCTACTGCTGTGTACGTACAATAACTGGCACCGTCAAATACATATCTTGCGGTTATTAGGGCGTTCGATAGGAATAGCCGCGTGGCGAGCTATAAACTAGTCTTTTTTTTCAGACGCATTAAACCTATCTCTCGGGACTTCTCGCATGCACCATCTCTAGCTCCCTAGGTCGATGCCACCCACATACACTTGTACTCTGAGTTTAGTATGTTATACAGGAAGAGAAGAGGTGCACGCACGCAGTCGTCCTCCCTCACACACGCATCTGTTTTTTTCGAAAAGGAGGATGATGACCCCCGGCTTCTGCATCTGGGAGTCACACACGCATCTGTAGCTACGAATTGTAGTGTTCTCAACCATCCGATTGGCTCTATCGTAGGATTCATGTTGCTCCTTGGCCTTGAGATTCAGAAGTTTAAAATATGGAGGCTAAGCTGGAGGCGCGAGGTTTTGGTTAATGTGCGGGCCGCACACGGCACCAACATGACACGAGCTTCGTCTGCGTGGTGTGCAGTCCGATGAGTTGTCCAACACAACCAGGCCCTGCTTGGTATGTGCGCCTCAACTTATGCATAGAGAAATTAGGGTCGGAGGGAGTACTACTAGTAGTAGTACTACTTTGATGTGTCGCGTCAACTCGCACAAGTATGAAACACTTCTTGAACAAACAAGCATATACTCTCACCGTTCCAAAATACTACTTGACTTCCATTTGTCCAAAAATGGATGTACATATATACTAAAACATGTCTAGATACATCTATATTTTGACAAATGGAAGGCATGTATTGTGGAACAGAGGGAGTACTTGTCATCAAAATGGATAAAAAGGGACATATCTAGAACTAAAATGCGTCTACATACATCTCCTTTTATCCATTTTGATGACAAGTAGTACTCCCTCCGTTTAGGTGAGTAAGTCATCTTAGGTTGTGCACCGTGACCAAGGAGGAGGGGAAAACGAGAGACTTTAATGTTTATTTGCTAATTAATAGCATTGCATGCAATGAACTAACCACTCCATGTCGTGTTTGGTAGTCTCAAGTCATTAAAAACATGCACACCCTCATCTCTCGTTGGTTGATATGTCAAAAACAAGAAATGAGGTAGAAGTTAATGTACCGCGCCTAAGTGTTTTGGGATTATTTGGTTTTCGTAAGATGACTTACACACCTGGACAGAGGGAGTAGTACTTCTTACCCAAAGGAACTTTATATCCAACAGACACAAAATATCCGTTCGACTGTTGGAAATTACTGATCTGATGTCGAAGTAATTGCTGCATAGCCACCAAAACCCACCATTTCTTAAGCTAAAGTAGACCGAGCTAATCCCTATATTAGCACATTACTAAGATAAACAGAAGGCACTGTAGAAACATTTAGGACGTGAGCTTGTCAATCTGAATGTGGAAGGACACCAGCTTAGCCCCGGCCAACAGCTTGGGTGGAACTATGAAGAAGGTCAGCTCCTGCACGGCGACGTCGCCGGGATCCTTGCTGCTTGTCACCTCCATTTCCACCTTGACGCTGTCGATCGTGCCTTTGGGCTTCCCGGCGGGCCATTCGCCCACAACTTGGCCACGTAGTGCGGCAGTGGGGATGCCCCCGCTCTGATGCAGACAACCGACACGGTGATAGGCGCGCCGATTGAGGGAGTCCTGGATTAGGGGGTCCTCGGACAGCCGGACTATATACTTTCGCCGGACTGTTGGACTATGAAGATACAAGATTGAAGACTTCGTCCCGTGTCTGGGTGGGACTCTCCTTTGCGTGGAAGGCAAGCTTGGCAATTCGGATATGTAGATCTCCTTCTCTGTAACCGACTCTGTGTAACCCTAGCCCCCTACGGTGTCTATATAAACCGGAGGGTTTAGTCCGTAGGACCAACAACAATCATAATCATAGGCTAGCTTCTAGGGTTTAGCCTCTACGATCTCGTGGTAGATCAACTCTTGTAATACTCATATCATCAAGATCAGTCAAGCAGGAAGTAGGGTATTACCTCCATCGAGAGGGCCCGAACCTGGGTAAACATTGTGTCCCCCGCCTCCTGTTACCATTAGCCTTAGACGCACAGTTCGGGACCCCCTACCCAGGATCCGCCGGTTTTGACAGTGACATTGGTGCTTTCATTGAGAGTTCCACTGTGTCGTCATGATAGGGATTGATGGCTCCTTCAATCATCTGCAACGATGTGATCCAGGGTGAGGTTTTCCTCCCCGGATAGATCTTCGTATTCGGCGGCTTCATACTGCGGGCCAACTCGCTTGGCCATCTGGAGCAGATCGATAGCTACGCCCCTGGCCATCAGGTCAGGTTTGGAAGCTTGAACTACACCGCCGACATCCGCGGAGACTCGATCTTCGACGGATTCGAGCCCATGACAGGTGTGCCGAACAGTCACGAGGAGCATGACCTAGATCTGCCATCGGACGGTGTTCGGAAGATCACACCTGCGGCTGCCCCGGCTCTTAATCCGGAACAGATTGTGCCATCTGAGGACGGGTGGATGGACCCCGCCACGGAGGCCGCACACTCATCGGCGTTAGAGCTGAACACAGACTTCACCCCCAATGAGATCTGTGTCATCGGACCCTCGGACTCGTCTCCGGCCATAGGCTCCGAACCGCGTGCATCCGCGCCTATTGAATCTGATTGGGCACCAATCATAGAGTTTACCTCCGCGGATATCTTTCAGCGCTCGCCCTTGGGCGACGTGCTAAATTCATTAAAGTCTCTCCCCCTGACAGGAGACTCCTGGCCGAACTATGTCCGGCTTGAGTGGGAAGTGGACGATGAAGAAATTCGTTCCCCACCCACCACCCACTTAATAGCCACTATCGATGACTTAACTGACAGGCTTGACTTCGACTCCGAAGACATCGACGGTATTGACGACGATGCAGGAGAAGAACAAGAACCACCACCCACAGGGCGCTAGACAACCACCTCATCATATGATATATACATGGTGGACACACCCAAAGAAAAGAACGGCAAGGAACGAAAGGATGCAACGGAGGATAATCCTCTTGAGAAGCAACCAAAGCGACAACGTCAGCGCCGCTCCAAATCCCGCCACAACAAAAATAGCGATAACAACGCAAGAAGGAATAATACCCCGGTCGACTCGAAAAGAAACAACGACCCCATGGACCTAGCGATGGAGCAGGATGAGCCAGGGGACGACAAAGATAGTCCAGGGCCACTATCCGATCATAGCGACAGCGGAGAAAAAACTCATAAACCTGTCTCCGGAGAGGAGAATAGTCCGGACGACGATGCACTCATCATCCCGGAAAGGCACTTGGAACAAGAGAACCTCCATAGAAGGCTTATCGCCACCGCGAGGAGCTTGAAGAAGCAAAAGCAAAGGCTCAAGGCCGCGCAGGATATGCTCAACCGGAGATGGAATAAAGTGCTCGACACTGAAGAAAAATACGATGGAGATCGCCACACAAAGAGCTACCCAAAGCGCAAGCTGCTGCCCGAAGTTGACGACGAGGCTATAGAGCCCATTCCACCGAAAAATAATACGGCCGATCCGCCGGACCGACCACCTCGTGGCCGCAATAGGGCGGCGAATGACGCAGTAGACAAGTCAACACACGATTCACGTGAGCACTTGGACAAAAAAGCCGGTATGGCCAGGTCCATCTATGGATCTAGGAAGCGTGCTCCGGCGCAGGATCACGGCCACCAAAATGACTATACTGATCGAATATCATCTCAGAATCAACACTGAACATGACAACCATCGGAGGCATGCCATGACACATCCAAATACAGGGGTGCCGCACACCCCCTGTGCTTCACCGATGAGGTGCTGGATCATGAATTTTCAAAGTGGTTTAAGCCCGTAAATATAGAGGCATACGACGGAACGACAGACCCTGCAGTCTGGATTGTGGACTTTATTCTTCACATCCACATGGCTCGCGGAGATGATCTCCATGCCATCAAATACCTGCCCCTCAAGTTGAAAGGACCAGCTCGGCACTGGTTGAAAAGCCTCCCCGAAAACTCAATTGGAAGTTGGGAGGAACTTGAGGATGCTTTCAGGGCTAATTTTCAAGGGACCTATGTCCGACCTCCAGATGCAGACGATTTAAGTCACATAATTCAACAACCCGGAAAGTCAGCGCGTAAGCTTTGGAACAGATTTCTCACAAAGAAGAATCAAATCGTCGATTGCCCTGATGCCGAAGCCCTAGCAGCTTTCAAGCATAGTGTCCAGGATGAATGGCTCACCATACACCTCGGCGAGGAAAAGACGAGGACAATGGCAGCCCTAACAAGTCTTATGACCCGCTTTTGCGCGGGCGAGGACAGTTGGTTGGCCCACGGCGACACCAGCGACCCAGGCACATCCGAAATCAGGGACGACAATGGGAAGCCGCGCCGTAATAAAAACAAGCATCGAAGCAATGAAGACAACCCAGACAACATGACGGTCAACCCGGATTCAGGGCTCTCGACCTGGTCAACGGAAAAAGCCATTTAAAGGCAGCAGAGATGGACCGTCCAGCCTAAACAAGATTCTAGACAGATTATGTCAGATTCATGGCACCCCCGAAAAACCTACAAATCACACCAACAGAGAATGCTGGGTCTTCAAGCAGGCCGGCAAATTAAACGCCGAACACAAGGGGAGGGAGACGCCAAGTGAAGACGGGGATGAGCCTCGCCAGCTGAACACTGGGGGACAAAAAAATTTCCACCAGAGGTCAAAACAGTGAACATGATTTACGTAACTCATATACCAAAGAGGAGGCGCAAATGCACTCTCCGAGACGTATACGCTGTAGAGCCCGTCGCCCCCAAGTTCAACCCATGGTCGGCCTGGCCGATCACTTTTGATCCCAGGGATCATCCGACTAGTATCCGGCACAGAGGATCGGCTGCCTTGGTGCTCGACCCAATAATTAACGGATACCATCTCAACCGAGTCCTTATGGACGGCGGAAGTAGTCTTAACCTGATATATCAGGACACTATCCGCAAGATGGGGATAGACCCGTCAAGAGTCAGCCAAAGCAATACTACCTTTAAAGGAGTAATACCAGGCGTAGAGGCCTGCTGCACGGGCTCTCTAGTACTAGAGGTTGTATTCGGTTCGCCCGACAACTTCCGAAGCGAAGAACTAATCTTCGACATTGCTCCATTCCGAAGCGGCTACCATGCACTACTCGGAAGAACGACCTTCGCTCGTTTCAACGCAGTCCCGCATTACGCTTATCTTAAACTTAAGATGCCCGGCCCACATGGCATCATCACAATTAGTGGAAATACTGAGCGTTCCTTACGTGCGGAAGAATATGTGGTGGCTCTAACAACCGAACACTGAACGACCTCTCCAACCAGAATAAATGATTGGTCGTCAAGACCACGGACACGGCTAGACATGTCCGGTGCACCACTAGTTGCAGCTTCCCAGATGAACTTGATCTTGGTCGACATGGTGCTAGGGGCTACCCGCGTATAAAAGGGTCCATAGTTCGGCTCGACCCTACTAATTTACAATAGATTGGATTCTCATGGTTCATTAATAATAACCAACTTTTCGCACGAAGTCTTTCACCTGGGTTTTCCTTTTTATAGATGATCATCGTGCTACACCCTTCCAGGATATGGCACAATGGAGACAAAGGCGCAGACGTGCAGCAGGGCCCCGCTCAAAGGTTTCTTTTTAGATTAAGACCCTGTGTAAACCTTTTTTAATGTCTCTTGTTGCTTGACACCCTCCGGGCACTTAACACAACCGAGAGGGATACTGGCGTTATTGGCACTTCATCATGCCAGATTAATGCATGTACCTGGAAATTCAAGGCTCATTATTGAGGGCGTTACTCAGCCCAGTATATGTTGTAAAGTCCGAATACCTTAGGGAGTGTTTGGTGTCGCGAGTTTGGCCTTATATGCATCAGCTCTGAATCATGTCTTTGGTCAATAGTTGGGTTTGCCCAGCTCCCGTGTTTTGCTACCTTAAATTCCGCTCTATCAGCTAAGGTGGCACCGGGAGAACTACTGCGATTGTGCCCTGGTTCATATGGATGAGAACCTTAGTAGAGAAAGCCGAAAACTGACTGTCATGATAAAGCGCGAGACTAGTCAACCACTCGATGACTCAGCGGAATCTTCGCGATTCCTCCACATTAACGAATGACCAATTTCCCGGTCATGTATGTACGCACACCATATTCGGATGAATGCGGAAGTACCAGGGGCTATATAGTAGCCCCACCGTCAAACTCCTATGGCTAAGTGAAAGTTTTAAAGCTATATAGTCCGATTGCCTGGTTCGCCGCGCTATCACCTCCTTAATGGACCAAGACGTTGGATCAAGTGTGATTACGCGCTTTACCGAATACCCCCGCATTACATGCATGGGGGCTGAAGCCAACGACTGCAAACTTTCAGGTTATATACATACATACATAAACGGCCGCACAGGAGGCACTATAATACTTTCGGGCAAAAGTATAAACACAGCCTTTATAATCAAAATAGCATTGTTTTTACAATCAAGATACATGTCACTCGAACATGGTACTCTTCGAGCACTGAGCCTCTATTAAACGGGCGCCTTCTAGGACTTCTTCAAAATAATGCTCAGGCGAGTCCTGGCCTCCGGCCGGACCCCTGGTTGCAATAGCGGTGGCCTCCATCCCTGCCCAGTATGTCTTAACACAGCCAAGAGCCATCCGCGCACCCCCTATGCACGCCAACCTCTTTACAACATCGATATGCGGCACAACACGAAGAAATCGTTGCACTAAACCAAAATAACTATCCAGACTTGGTTCCTTCGGCCAAAGATGGTCCACGACAGACCTCATGGCAAGCCCGGACAACCTATGGAGCTTGGCCCACTCGGCCATTTGCTCATTCAATAGCAGCAGACGCTTTGGAGCGCTGAACTGCGACCAGAATTTTTTTTCCACCTCATGATCTTTTTGATCTTTGAAATACTCAATCGTGTCAGCAACACTCTTCGGATCGCCGAACTTTGTCCGCAATAAAAAGGGCCTCCCAGCCATGATACCTCCAGCTTGACGAAGCTCCTCCCTTGCCGCTCTGATTTCAGAGCGAGTTTCCTTAGCTGCTTCCAAGGCCTTCTTTAGGTCAGCCGCTTTCGCTTGGCTTTCCTTTTCAAGGAGCTCATATCGGCCGGTGACATCTTTCAGCTCAACAGCCATCTTGGCTATTTTATCTTCGCTCTGGCAATGAGCAGCCTGTTTGGCTCTTAACTCTTCGGCCGCCTTTAGGGCGGCTGCATCACTTCTCCTAGCTTGTTCCTTAGCTCGGGCAAGTTCCGCCCGAAGGGTCTCCACGACGATAGCTCCATCTGCAGTCACAACATATTATAGATACTAGCATCATGCTCCTCTTAATATTTGCTGACCACCCGAAAATACATACCCTATGCCTCGTCAAGCCGCTGGTTCACAAGCGCGATGTCGGCATCCGCCACGTCAAGCTGCCGCCTTAGTTCGGCAAAATCAGTAGTCCGGCCAGCCGCCGGACCCTCAGCTGCCTGCACATGAAAGCAACGCAATCATTACCCGGGACTATGATCCTCTGTTTGCCGCCTCTGGACGGCAACCAGAGTCTCAGGGGCTACTATCTATACAGAGCACACCTAGCATGTGCGATACCGTAAAAAATACATATATATTACTTTGCGTACCTCAAAGCCTCTTAGCAGGGTCGTAAAAGCTTCATTCAACCCGCTTTTGGCGGATGAAATCCTCTCAACCACCATACCCATTAAGGTATGATGCGCCTCTGAGATAGCCGTTTGCTCTAGAAGACCCATCAATGTGTCTGGTTGTGCACCGGACAATCCCGGACCCTTTCTGTTGCTCTCCTTAGGATCCGAATACTCCAGACTTCGGGCGGCCAAAGAGTTACCTTATGGCCTTTACAGATCAGGAGAAATCATCTATGACGACACCTCAGGGTCGTCCGCCCCATGAGGCGGGGAGGCAGGAGGAGGCGTTTCACTCTCCATCATCTCCGGAAGAAGATCCCCCGAAGACAAACTTTGTCGAGAAGGGCTACGAGCCGGACTGCCAAATATATGTCTCGGTTATTGTTCCCAGAGATAAAGCAGGATATATTTACCAAAGTACTTTTGTGCACTTACAGCTCGGTTGATGGGTGCCCCCCTTGCGGGCGCTGCACGGTAAGGACACCCTCCGGGGCAGGGCCCCCTGGCGACGGTTTCTTCCCTCGTTTGGAAACCATCGTTTCCAAGTCTTCAGAGGCGGCCCTTTTCTTCCCGTGGGGTGAGAGGATTCTAGATTCACCTCCCCGATTATCCTCCTTCGCGGAGACACTAATTCCCCCGGTTTTGATGTGTAATGTATGAAGCCCGCTTTCGGCTTCTCTACTCCTCCCTTCATATTCTCCTGATGGCACTTGATAGGGTGCGCGCTCAAGCATCCTGGTTAGCACAGGATCGGGCGAGCCTTCGGGAAGGGGGGCCGAACACATGATCCTCTCTGCCTTTCTTATCTAGTCCTGGCCGAGAGCAATTTTTCAGAATGATGTTGTGACAAATATAAAGACGACATGATCGGTCATGGATTACTTACTTGGGTATCTGGACGGTTGCAGCTGAGACCCGCATCCTCGATGGTGTCCGGACACTTTATTCGTGATCCGAAGAACAATCCATACATCCCTTCGAGCGTCACGCCGAAGAATTGTTGAATAGTTCGCGGTCCTTCCGGGTTGAACTCCCACATACGGAGAGATCGACGTTGGCATGGCAGGACCCGACGAACTAGCATTACTTGCATTACCTTAACAAGACTGACATCCCTCTTGAGGAGATCTCGGATGCGGCTTTGCAATGTTAGCATGTCATTAACTGGCCCCCAGTCCAACCCCTTGTTGACCCATGACACTAGTTGGGGCGGAGGGCCCGAGCAGAAGGCGGGGGCAGCCGCCCTCTTTGTACCTCGGGGAGCTGTGATGTAAAACCACTCCCGTTGCCATAAGTCGAACACCTCCGGGAAGGAACCCTTCGGCCATAGGGCGTCGGCGCCTTTGCTTATTATAGCGCCTCCGCACTCTGCGTGTCACCCGTTGATCATCTTCGGCTTCACATTGAAGGTCTTGAGCCATAAGCCGAAGTGTGGGTTGATGCGGAGGAAGGCTTCACACACGACGATAAACGACGAGATGTGAAGGATGGAATCTGGAGCTATATCATGGAAATCTAGCCCGTAATAGAACATGAGCCCTCTAACAAAGGGGTCAAGACTAAAGCCTAGCCCTCGGAGGAAGTGGGAAACAAATATGACACTCTCGTTGGGTTCGGGAGTGGGGATAACCTGCCCTTGGGCAGGTAGCCTGTGGGGGATTTCGACGGCAGATACCTAGCCTCCCTAGGCTTCTTGATGTCCTCCTCTGTGTCAGAGGAGGCCATCCACCGACCTTGAAGGTTGGATCCGGACATGGTTGAAGGTCCGAAGCGCTTAGCCTGAACCTTGGGTGTTGGAACTTGAGGTAGGAGAAGGGAAGGATCGAGCGTGGAAAGAAAAGGACAGGTCTTGGCCCCTTTCTAAAGAGGGTGAATATCAAGCGTCCTCCGCGTGGCCGTTTGGAACTTGCCTAAACTCGAGGAGTCATACTAACAAGCACGGTTGGGTTACCCACACCCGTATTGATGAGAATCCCGTGATAAGGGGAACACGATCTCTGCTTCGACAAGACGTGCCAATAAAACGGCCTCGCAATATGTGCGGTAGCAGGCTGGGAAAAAACGGTTCGTGTTATGACCGGGCCACGGTGTGATGTCACGCTATGAAAAGTTGTCAGTAGATTAGATTTGTGGAATATTGTGCTTTCTACGGTGGTATGTGGAATTTGTTTTGCAGAGCCGGGCACGATCCTTGTGTTCAAAATCTTCTATGGAGTATTCGGAGAAGGAACCCGCCTTGCAATGCCGAAGACAATCTGCGCGCCGAACTCATCGTCATTGAAGCCTGGTTCAGGGGCTACTGAGGGAGTCCTGGATTAGGGGGTCCTCGGACAACCGGACTATATACTTTGGCCAGACTGTTGGACTATGAAGATACAAGATTGAAGACTTCGTCCCGTGTCCGGGTGGGACTCTCCTTTGCGTGGAAGGCAAGCTTGGCAATTCGGATATGTAGATCTCCTTCTCTGTAACCGACTCTGTGTAACCCTAGCCCCCTCCAGTGTCTATATAAACCGGAGGGTTTAGTCCGTAGGACCAACAACAATCATAATCATAGGCTAGCTTCTAGGGTTTAGCCTCTACGATCTCGTGGTAGATCAACTCTTGTAATACTCATATCATCAAGATCAATCAAGCAGGAAGTAGGGTATTACCTCCATCGAGAGGGCCCAAACCTGGGTAAACATTGTGTCCCCCGCCTCTTGTTACCATTAGCCTTAGACGCATAGGTCGGGACCCCCTACCTGAGATCCGCCGGTTTTGACACCGACACCGATGTCGAGCATGCCGCTGACCAAGAAAAATGCGCGACCATCCTCCTCCGTGGATAGCAAGAGCCGTGGCTCCGACAGTGGCACTTGCAGCTGGAGCACCTTGCCGTACTGGATCCTGTGCACGGGGCATGGGATGCGCGGTACTGATGTGGTGGTAGAGCGCCAGCGGTGGGCCTTCGTAGCCGCAGACGGGCACGGGGCATTTGCAGGGCACGAGTGGACACCTGCTCTGGTGATCAGCGAGCTTGTGGTAAGTGACATAGAGCCCACAGCCATCATGCGGGCACTCCACCCTCACCGACGAAAGGACGGCGTCCACCACTGTGTTCAGCACGTCGAAGCCACCGCCGCGCTCGCACTTCTGGCACTGCCGCTGGTTCCTAGGGCGCTTGACGCAGCAGTCCGCGCAGGCCAGGTGCCCTCCCTTGTACTATAGAAATCAATCGAACAACACATCAATCAAGAAACCTGCTGAGGGAGTCCTGGATTAGGGGGTATTTGGACAGCCGGACAATATACTTTGGCCGAACTATTGGACCATGAAGATGCAGGACTCAAGACTTCGTCCCGTGTCCGGATGGGACTCTCCTTTGCGTGGAAGACAAGCTTGGCGATCCGGATATTAGATTTCCTTCTTTGTAACCGACTCTATGTAAACCCTAGCCCCCTCCGGTGTCTATATAAACCGGAGGGTTTAGTCCATAGAAGGATAATCATAATCATCATAGGCTAGCTTCTAGGGTTTAGCCTCTACAATCTCGTGGTAGATCAACTCTTGTAATACTCATATCATCAAGATCAATCAAGCAGGAAGTAGGGTTTTACCTCCATCGAGAGGGCCCGAACCTGGGTAAAACATCGTGTCCCTTGCCTCCTGTTACCATTAGCCTTAGACGCACAGATCGGGACCCCCTACCCAAGATCCGCCGGTTTTGACACCGACATTGGTGCTTTCATTGAGAGTTCCTCTGTGTCGTCACTGCAAGGCTCGATGGCTCCTTCAATCAACAACATCGCAGTCCAGGGCGAGAATTTTCTTCCCGGACAGGTCTTCATGTTCGGAGGCTTCATACTGCGGGCCAACTCACTTGGCCATCTGGAGCAGATCGACAGCTACGCCCCTGACCATCAGGTCAGATTCGGAAATTTGAATTACATGGCCAATTTCCACAGAGACTTGATCTTCGACGGATTCGGGCCTACGCCAGGAGCGCCGAACAGTCACGATGAGCACGACTTAGACCTGTTGTCAGACAATACTCGGGATATCGCACCTGCAGAAACTCCGGACCTAAATCCGGGGCAGATCGCGTGGTCCGAGGACGGGCGGATGGACCCCGCCCCGGTGGCCGCATATTCATCGGCGGTAGAGCCGAACACAGACTCCGCCCCCAAGGAAGTCTGTGCCACCGAACCCCCGGACATCTGCCCGGCTGTAGGATCCAGACCGTGCGCCCCCGAGCCCGCCGAATCGGGCTGGGCTCTGGTAATGGAGTTCACCGCGGTGGATATCTTCCAGCACTCGCCCTTCGGCGACATGCTGAATTCATTAAGGTCTCTCTCTTTGTCAGGAGCCTCTTGGCCGAACTTTGTCCGGCTCGAGGGGAAAGAAGGTAACGAAGAAATTCATTTCCCACCCACCACCCACTTCATAGCCACTGTCGATGACGTAACAGACATGCTTGACTTCGACTCCGACGACACCGACGGCACAGACGTCGGCGCAGGGGATGATTCAGAACCATCGCCCACGGGGCGCTGGACTGCACCTCATCATATGATATATACATGGTGGACACGCCTAAGGAGGATGATGGCGACAAAACGGAGGGTAAAACCCCCGGACAAAAGCCAAAATGACGGCACAGACGCTGCTCTAAGTCCAGCCACAGTAAAAACAACGATAACAACGCTAGAAGGACCGACACCCCAGCCAAGTCCAAAGGCAACAACGACCATATGGACCCAGCGATGGAGCCGGATGAGCCAGGTCACGCCAAACACAGTCTGGAGCAGACACCCGATCACAGTGATCCCGAGGACCGAACTCATCAACCTGCCCCGGGAGAGGAACACAGTCCGGACGACGATGCATTCATCATCTTGGAAAAACGTTTGGAATGAGATAACCTCCACAGAAGGCTTATGGCCACTGCGAGAAGTCTAAAGAAGCAGAAGCAAAGGCTTAAGGCCGCGCAGGAAACACTCAATCACAGATGGAATAAAGTGCTAGACACTGAAGAAAAATACGGCGACGATCGCCACACAAAGAGCTATCCAAAACGCAAGCTGCTGCCAGAATTCGACGATGAGGCCGTTCCACCGAAGAACAATATGGCCAGTAGGCCGGACGAACCACTTAATAACTGCAATAGAGCAGCAACTGACGCTGCACACGATTTATGTGAGCTCTTGGACGAAAAGGCCGGCGCGACCAGGTCCATCTATGGATCCAGAGGATACGCTCCGGCGCAGGATTGTGGTCACCAAAATGATCAGACTGATCGAGTACCAGTTCAGAATCAGCACCGGACACAACAGTCGACAACACGCCACAACATGTCCAAATACAGAGGGGCTGCTCACCCCCTGTGCTTCACAGAAGAGGTACTGGACCATGAATTTCCATAGGGTTTCAAACCCGTGAACATAGAGGCATACGACGGAACGACAGACCCCGAAATCTGGATTGAGGATTTTATCCTGCATATCCACATGGCTCATGGGGACGACCTCCACACCATTAAATACCTTCCCCTAAAGTTGAAGGGACCAGCTCGGCACTGGTTGAAAAGCCTCCCCGAAAATTCAACCGGAAGCTGGGAGGAACTTGAGGACGCTTTCACGACCAATTTTCAAGGAACCTATGTCCGACCTCCGGACGCTAACGATTTAAGTCACATAATTGAACAGCCCGGAGATTCCGCCCGCAAGCTTTGGAATAGATTCCTCACTAAGAAGAACCAAATTGTCGATTGTCCGGATGCCGAAGCCCTAGCGTCCTTCAAGCATAGTATCCGAGATTTGTGGCTTGCCAGACACCTCGGCTAAGAAAAGCCGAGGACAATGGCAGCCTTAACAAGCCTTATGACCCGCTTTTGCGCGGGTGAAGACGGCTGGTTGTCCCGTAGAGGCACCAACAACCCACGCACATCCGAAATAAGGGATGGCAACGGGAAGCCACGGCGTAATAAAAACAAGCGTCGAATCAAGGAAGAAAGTCCGGACAACACAACGGTCAACACCGGATTCAGGGGCCCTTGACCCGGTCAACAAAAGAAGCCATTTAAAAGCAGCAAAGAGGGACCGTCCGGCCTGAACAAAGTCCTGGACAGACTGTGCCAAATTCATGTCACCCCCGAAAAACCTGCGAACCACACTCACAGAGAATGCTGGGTCTTTAAGCAGGCCGACAAGTTAAACGCCGAACACAAGGGAGGGGAAACACCAAGTGAAGACTAGGATGAGCCTCACCAGCCGAACACTGGGGGACAGAAAAAATTCCCTCCAAAGGTAAAAACAGTAAACATGATCCACACGACTCACGTACCCAAGAGAATGCGCAAACGCGCGCTCAGAGACGCATACGCTATAGAGCCCGTCGCCCCCAAACTTAACCCCTGGTCGGCCTGCCCGATTACCTTTGATCACAGGGACTACTCGACTAGTATGCGGCACATAGGATCGACTGCCTTGGTGCTCGACCCAATAATCGATGGATACCATCTCACTCGTGTCCTCATGGACGGCGACAGTAGCCTCAATCTAATATACCAGGACACTGTCCGCAGGATGGGGATAGAACCATCCAGAATCAGCCAAAGTAACACCACCTTTGAAGGGGTGATACCAGGCGTTGAAGCCCATTGCAGGGGCTCCCTCGTATTAGAGGTGGCATTCGGTTCTCCAAACAACTTCAGAAGCGAAGACCTACTCTTCACCATCGCCCCCTGTCGGTGTCAAAACCGGCGGATCTCGGGTAGGGGGTCCCGAACTGTGCGTCTAGGTGGATGGTAACAGGAGACAAGGGACACGATGTTTTTACCCAGGTTCGGGCCCTCTCGGTGGAGGTAAAACCCTACTCCTACTTGATTAATATTGATGATATGGGTAGTACAAGAGTTGATCTACCACGAGATCAGAGAGGCTAAACCCTAGAAGCTAGCCTATGGTATGATTGTTCTTCGTCCTACGGACTAAAACTCTCCGGCTTATATAGACACCGGAGAGGGCTAGGGTTACACAGAGTCGGTTACAATGGGAGGAGATCTTCATATCGTATCGCCAAGGTTGCCTTCCACGCCAAGGAAAGTCCCATCCAAACACAGGACGAAGTCTTCAATCTTGTATCTTCATAGTCCGGGAGTCCGGCCAAAGGTCATAGTCCGGCCATCCGGACACCCCCTAATCCAGGACTCCCTCAGTAGCCCCTGAACTTGGCTTCAATGACGACGAGTCTGGCGTGCAAATTGTTTTCGACATTGCAAGGCGGGTTCCTCCTCCGAATACTTCACAGAAGATGTTTGAACACAAGGATAGTGTCCGGCTCTGCAAAAATAAGTCCCACATACCACCGTAGAGAGAATAATATCTGCACAAATCTAATCTGCTGACGTATTCCGCAGCGTGACATCATGCCACGGACAAGCCTTTATTCGAGTCGCTTTACTGTTCCACCTCAATGCGTTTAGCGAGGCGGTTTCCTTGGCATGTCTTGTCAAAGCAGAGATCGTGTCCCCTTATTTCGGGATTCTCATCAATACGGGCGTGGGTAACCCAACCGTGCCTTTTGGTATGACTCTCTAATTGAAAGCGAGTCCCAAACGGTTATGGGGAGGGCTCTTGGTATTCAACTCCTTTATAAAGAGACCAAGGCTCTTCTCCCTTCTCTTTCAATCCAATCGAATCCGCCACTCGCCTCGAGTTCCAACACTCAAAGCTTCTAGTTTTAGGCGCTTCGGACTTTCGACGATGTCCGGCTCCGACTTTCAAGGCCGGCGGGTGCCTTCCTTAGTTACAAAAGAAGACTTGCGAAAGCTGAGAGATGCCAGGTATCTAACCGGCGAAATCTCGCATAGGCTGCCTGCTCAAGGGCAGGCCATTCCTTCTCCCCAGCCTAGTGAGAGCATGGTGTTCACATCTCACTTCCTTCGGGGGCTAGGCTTCCCGATTGATCCCTTCATGAGGGGGCTGATGTTCCATTACAGGCTGGAACTCCACGACTTAGCTCCGGAGTCCATCCTCCAAATTTCATCATTCATTGTCGTGTGTGAAGTCTTCCTCCATATCACCCCTCACTTCGGATTGTGGCTTAGAACCTTCAAGGTGGAGCCGAAGATGATCGAGGGGCAGCACGCTGAGTGCAGAGGAGCTATCATAAGCAAGATAGCCGGCGCTCCATGGCCCGAGGGCACTTTCCCAGAGGAGTTCGACTTATGGCAACAGGACTGGTTTTACATCAAAGCCCCCAGGGGCACCACATGGGTGGCGCCACCTGCTTTTCGCTTGGGTCCCCCACCACGGCGAGCATCATGGGTCAATGAAGGGCTTATCTGGGGGCCGTCCAAAGATGTGCCCCTACTGCAGGACCGCATTCGAGATCTCCTAGAAAGAGATATTAACTTGACCGTAGTGGCGCAAGTTATGCTGATTCTCCGTACACTGCCCTGCAAACGTCACCCTCTCCGCCTATGGGAATTTAATCCGGAGGGACCGCGAGTCCTCCAACATTTTATGGGCGCGGCGCCCGTGGAGATGTACAAATTGTTCTTCAGATCACAAGCAAGGTGTTCGAACTTGTCCGAGGACGCAGGTCTGAGCTGCAATCCCCGGATGCTAAGGTAAGTAGCCCCGTATTTGGACACGCCATCCGCATTTTCATCATAAAGTCGCCCTTTAACAGAGCTATCCTTTGAACAGGAGTGGATTGCGAAGACAAAGCTTATTAGGTGTCCAGCCCCCCTGCCCGAGACCGCGCCGGATCCCGTGTTAACCAGGATGCTGGAGATTATGCTCTCGACAGAGGGCGAAGAGGGGAACCAAGGAGATACCGCCTCCACGAAGGAGACTGTCAGGAAGGGAGGAATCGAGAATTCCCCCAACCTGGGAAAGAAAAGGAGTGCCTCTAAAGACCCGGAGGGGATGACCTTGAAACGGGGGAAGAAATCTTTGTCAGAGGATCCGGCGCCGGAGACTGCCACGGCCGCATTGCGCCCTCAAGGGGATCAGCTTTCCTCCGAGCCGTAAGTAAAGAGAGGGGTTCAAAAATTAGTGGCATCCCTGTTTTATTTCTGAGGAAGATAACCAAAATATTACCTTGCAGTTCGGATCTCAACCCTTCTCAGCAGAGCTCGTCTTCAGGGGATCTTCGTCCGGAGATGATGGAGAGCGAAACGCCTCCCCTAGCTGCACCGACTTACGAGGCAGGCGACCCCGAGGTGTCGTCCCGGCGGGTTTCTCCAAGTCCGTATCCTGAAAAAGGTCGTCGGGCTAGTCCGGTGCCCTCTGGTGCGCGGTCGGAGAGGCTGAGGGATCTGCTCGGGCGAGCGTCCATCTCAGAAGAACACCGTATGTTGATGAATACGGTGATAGGAAGGATTTCATCTGCAGAAAGCGGATTGTACGAGGCCGCCAGGAGTTACTGACAGGCTTTGAGGTACGTGAAAAGGTGTACCTTTTGGTAGAGCCGCATATATAAAATGTGCCCTGTATAAATAGTAGCCCCTCAGACTCTGTGTGTCGTCAAGAGTGATGGCGCACAGAGGATCATAACCCCAAGTATAAAATGTCACCTCTTTATGAAGGTGGCGAGGCGTTCGGTGGCAAGCCGGACTGATGAATCTGCCGAGCTAAAGCGGCAACTTGACATGGCGGATGCCGACATCGCGCTTGTAAATAAGCGGCTAGACGAGGCACAAGGTATGTGTAAGTGCATCTAGTGCCACCCCTAGTCGGTTTTGGAGTATTGACGACAAAGTTGGTCGAGGGACTAATGCGTTTGTGAGAATTGCAGGATAACGCAGGTAGTGTCCCTCATTGATTCGGTTTACCTATTGGAGATGACCCCTAAAAATGTATGAAGACATTGAAGACAATGGTGGTGTGTGAAGAGGTTCACGTTGAAGACTATGACATGAGAAGACATTGAGTGAAGACTATGGAGAGCGAAGACTAAGTTGTTTCGTTGTTTCCTTTTCTTCTGTGTTGAGTCATAGGAACCACCATACTGTTAAGTGGGGTCCAAGTGAACTAAGTCAGAGTGACTGAAGTGATGCTCAACCCAAATCCTATGTCTTCGAGCGAAGACAATGAGAGCAAATCTTATCCAGAGCTGGATGAGTTAGCTGTGCTTGTAGCCCAAGTAAAGTTGCCGTGTGTGTTTGAAATCTTACCGTTGGAACACGTGTCAGTTCCTTAGTGACCCAGGGTCATTTCGGACATATCAGGTCGGGTTGCCTTGTGGCTATAAATAGCCCACCCCCTACACCATAAATTGGTGGATGCTCAGAGTTAGTTTACGACTTTTGTCATTTTGAGAGCAACCCACCTCGAAGCCTTTGAGAGAGAAATCCTTGCGAGGACAAAGCCCAAACACCCAGAGCCAAAGAGTGTTAGGCATCACTGAAGTCTTTCTGTCTGTGTGACCTGAAGACTTCTTACACTTGAGGACTGTGTATCCTCCAGCCGGTTAGGCATCGCGTTCTGAGCATCCAAGAGTCATTGTGGATTGCCGGTGAACGAAGTCTGTGAAGGTTCGGAAGTCTACCTTGAAGAATTACCAGAGTGATTGGGCGAGGAGTGTGTGTCCTTAGCTCAAGGGGAATAAGGTGAAGACACGGTCTTCTGAGTTGAATCTCAGCCTCCCTAACCAGACGTACAGTTGTCACAACAACTGGAACTGGTCCAACAAATCCTGTGTCTTCAACAAGTGACTGGTTCTATCCCTTCCCTCCTTTACTTTGAGTTTGTCTTCGTGAAGTCATTGCTTATCTATCTTATCTATTTGACTTCATTGCTTGACTACTATTGTTGATTGGCTTCATACTATCTTCCATCCTGATCCTTACTACCCTAGCTGCTATTAGTCTTCATACGTTAACACTATTGCATACTTGACTATGGCTTGCTTGGTGTAGTTTATCTTCCGCTGCATATCAATTAGGTCATTTCTATTGTTTGTCTTCGAAACTTCCATGTTTTGAAGACTTTGATAAAAATCGCCTATTCACCCCCCTCTAGTCGATAACTAGCACTTTCAATTGGTATCAGAGCAAGGTACTCCCTTGTTCTGTGTGATTCGGTTTAACCACCTAGAGTTTAGCTATGTCGACTGCAGGGATAATCAAAGTCTCTGCTGCTTGCCCCGTGTTCGATGGAACTGAATATCCCTACTGGAAGAATAAGATGCGCATGCATCTTGAAGCCATTGATGTCGACCTCTGGTATGTCGTCAAGAACGGCGTTCCAAAAACTAGTGAAGGTGTCACCCCTGCTGATGTCAAGAAGTTCATTCAACTAGACTCGACTGCAAAGAACATCATGTGTGGTCATGTGACCAAAGGACAGTATGGCCGTGTGAGTGCTCTGGAAACGTCAAAGCTAGTCTGGGACTGGCTATCCAAGGTCAACGAAGGCGTCTCTACACAGAGAGACCAGAGGATCAGTGTTCTTCGCAATCTCTTCAACCGCTTCAAGATAAACGACAATGAAAATGTCCAGCTCACGTTTGATCGCCTCACCGACATCACAAATGAGCTTCAGGCTCTCGGCGCCACTGAGATCACCAAGCATGAAATCATCAAGACGCTGCTAAGATCTCTTGACAGCTCCTTTGACACCCTTGCCCTCATGATACAAGAACGTCCTGACTTCAAGACTCTCGATCCATCTAATATACTTGAGAGGCTCAACACACATGAGTTCCAGCTTTCTGAGAAAAGAGATATCTATGGCCCCAACTATGGCCGAACTCGTGCTTTGAAGGCAAAAGTTGTTTCCTCATCTAAAGAAGAAGAATCTGACTGCGGTTCTGATGATCCTAAAGACATTGGAAGGGAACTTGCTATGCTTGTGAAGAAGTTCCAGAAACTCACCAAGAAGAAGGGCTTCAGAAAGTCTTCACGATCCAGTTCAAGAAATGATGATGCTTCCACTCAAGACAACAAGAAGAGAACCT
Organism: Triticum aestivum; assembly: GCF_018294505.1. NCBI lineage: Eukaryota > Viridiplantae > Streptophyta > Magnoliopsida > Poales > Poaceae > Triticum > Triticum aestivum. The sequence continues at coordinate 449,996,558 of NC_057804.1, forward strand.
GTCACAAGTGTAAGAAGCCAGGGCACTACATCTCTGAGTGTCCTCAGTGGGACAACGAGAAGAAGAAGAAGAAGAGCAAGGAATATGACTCTGATGACAACAAGAAGAAGAAATCTTCAAAGTCTTCTTCCAAGTCCTCATCAAAGTCTTCATCTCATAAGAAGAGCTCATCTGGCAAGGCTCGTGCTTTTGTTGGCAAGGAAATGGATTCAGAGGAGGAGTCTGCTTCTGAGGAGGCGGAGGTGGAATCTGAAGCTGAGTCTGACTCTGGCGTTGCAAGTCTGGCTCTAGCCACAACCTACGTTGCCAAGTCCATCTTCAACACTGAAGACAATGACTCCCACACCAACGCTGATGATGACAAGGACGATCCTGCTCCCACCACTGCTTCATGGCACGCGGTGCCAAGGTAAAATCACGCGATGCTTACTTTCAAACATCAAGTGAAGATGACTCTGATTGTGAATCTAAACCCAGCTACAAAACACTTGCTAAAATTGCTACTGAACAACAAAGGGCTATGGAACATACTCAAAAACTGTTAGACAAAAGCGATGACCTGTTGGACGCGGAAATGGCACGTTCGCAGTCCTTAGTTGAAGACATAAAAAATCTTCATGCTAAGTATCAAGAACTTGAAAGTCTTCATGAGACGCTCTCAACCACTTATGAAAAGCTCTCCTATGATTATCTTCAAAGAAAGCAAGAACTTGAGAAATTGAAAGCGACTCATGAAGATCTTCAAAAAGAGAATGAGTCATTTCGCGCTCAACAGATTAGTTCCGCTCAGGATGGATTTGAACCACCATGTCTAAAATGCATTGAGCGTGATAATGCTGCCTTTGTTGCTGAATGTTCCAATGCTGCTACTGTTGCTCTGTCTTCAACTACTGATGTGGTAACTAACCCCTCTGCTGAGGATACCACTACTATTGCTGATGAAAATGCTAGGTTGAAGACATTGCTTGAAACAGGGATGTATAAAAGTCTGAAAGGGCATCAAACACTTTGTGATGTCCTCAAAAAGCAGATTCTGAACCGAAACCCTAGGAAAGAGGGTGTTGGGTTCGAGAGGAAAATGAATGCCGATGGCTCCTACTGGAAGCCTGAGCAATATCCCAAAACCACATGGGTTGCTGCAAAGGAACCTTCAGTGGATCCATCCACCTTATCTGGCTTTACCTGTGCTAATCCTATTATCATTGATGAATCCTTTGATGCAAACTATAAACTATTCAAAAATCAGAATGGTGAAGTGTTTGCCAGGTATATTGGTACTAACTGCAGGAATGGACCGCCAATGAAGAAGATCTGGGTTCCCAAAAGCTGTCTTGAGAATCTTCCTGTGAATGTGGTCATGACACCACCAGGGAAGAAGACAAACCCCAGACCAAAGGCGTCACATGGTCCAATGGCTTCATACGGAAACAGGACTCACCTGAGTCACCCTAACGCCAATGTTTTGCAGGGAAATCGTACTCAAACTTATGAATATGAGCGCGTGTCTTCAAACCGCTATGTTCAGAGGACTAAGAACTTCTCTGCTTATTCATATGAGTATCATTCATCTCCTGCAAGGCTATTTGCTAGGGATCCAAAGCCGAAAGTCTCAGATGCTGCACTTAGACTCATTGCTTCTAAGCCACCCCTAAAGATGTGGGTGGTGAAGAAGAACTAACTCTCTTTTGCAGAAAATGGTCTCCAGCCAGCAATCAAAGGCGTCCGATATTATTGCTGGGGACCTAAAACACAAAGGGACGCATGATAAAATGACTTACTATGTATTCCACATATGAATAGCTTACCTGTCATACTATGTGCTAACTTTCATCTAAGATGTGATAATCCAAGTGTGCGTCAAATGCTTATGCTTCACAACATACCTTGTGAAGCCTATCCTCCTAACTGCACTGTAGGGTATGCCACCTTGTGCTTCAGAATGGATTATCGACAGCGGATGCACTAATCATATGACTAGTGATCGAAGTCTTCTCATGGACTCAACCTTACGTCCATCCGACAAAAGTCAAATCACATTTGCTGACACTGGTAAAGGCAAGGTATTGGGTTTAGGTAGAGTTGCAATCTCAAAGGATCAACACATGGATAAAGTGATGCTTGTTGAATCCCTTGGATTCAACTTAATGTCTGTCTCAATGCTTTGTGACTTAAACATGATTGTGATATTCGGAAAATATCGTTGCCTTGTACTAATGGAATCTGACAAGTCTATAGTCTTTGAAGGGTATAGGAAAGGTGATCTATACATGGTAGATTTCTTAGCAGGTCCACAGCTTGCCGTATGTCTTCTTGCAAAAGCTTCAGAATGCTGGCTCTAGCATCGAAGGCTGGGGCATGCTGGCATGAGGAACTTACACACTCTCGTCAAGAAGAAGCATGTCATAGGCATCGAAGGTGTCAAGTTCAAGAAATATCATTTATGTGGTGCTTGCAAAGCTGGGAAGATGACTAGGGCCAAGCACCCCTCGAAGACAATCATGACGACATCTCAACCCTTCGAGCTGTTGCACATGGACTTATTTGGCCCTACTCACTACTCTACCCTCACAACAACTGCGTGTCTCTATGGCTTCGTCATTGTTGATGACTACTCAAGATATACATGGGTGCACATAATTCTCTACAAGACTGAAGTACAAGATGTCTTCAGACGATTCGCCAATCGAGCAATGAACAATTATGGCGTCAAGATCAAGCATATTAGAAGTGATAACGACACTGAATTCAAGAACACCGGGCTTGATCTTTATCTGGATACAATGTGAATCACTCATGAATTTTCTGCTCCATACACACCTCAACAAAATGGCATTGTTGAGCGCAAGAACAGAACCCTCATTGAGATGGCTCGAACAATGCTCGACGAGTACAAGACACCAAGAAAATTCTGGCCTGAAGCTATTGATACAGCCTGTCACATCATCAACCGTGTCTACATCCATAAGCTTCTGGGAAAAACATCCTATGAGCTCCTTACTGGCAAGAAGCCAAATGTCAGCTACTTCAGAGTTTTTGGTGCTAGATGCTGGATCAAGGATCCCATCACAAGTCAAAATTTGAGCCTAAAGCACACGAAGGCTTCATGCTCGGTTATGGAAAGGATTCACACTCTTACAGAGTCTTCAACCTCTTTCACTACAAAATCGTTGAAACTGTGGACGTGCGATTTGATGAAACCAATGGTTCACAACGAGAACTCCTGCCAAGCACATTAGATGAAGCTCCTTCCAGTGAATCTATCAAGCTGATGGGAACTGGTGAAATCATGCCCTCTGAAGCACAGCCTGAAGAGGAACTTATCATTTCTGCACCAAACCAACCTGAAGACAATGCTTAGACCGAAGACAATCCTTCCAATGATGACAATGATCAGCATGAGCAAGGTCTTTGTCCAGTTCATCCTCGTGTTGCAAATGAAGTACAAATTGAGAAGATAATTGATAGCATCAACGCACCTGGTCTGCTTACTTGCTCAAGAGCAACATATTTAGCAAATTTTTGTGGGCATTTTTCATTTGTATCAATATCTGAACCCAAGAAAGTTGCTGAAGCCTTTATGGAACCTGAATGGATTCAAGCCATGCAAGAAGAACTTCAACAGTTCAAGCTGAATAATGTTTGGGAACTTGTCAAGCGCCCTGACCCTCGCATGCATAACATTATTGGCACTAAATGTATATATCAGAACAAACAAGATGAGCATGGTCAAGTCGCCAGAAACAAAGCACGTCTTGTGGCACAAGGATATACTCAAGTTGAAGGAATTGACTTCGATGAAACATTTGCTCCTGTGGCTAGGCTTGAAGCTATTCGCATACTGCTAGCCTATGCTAATCACCACAACATCTTGCTATATCAAATGGATGTGAAAGGTGCTTTCCTCAATGGCAAGATTGAATAAGAAGTGTATGTTGCTCAACCACCTAGCTTTGAAGATCCAAAACATCCTGATATGGTGTACAAACTAAACAAAGCACTGCATGGCCTCAAACAAGCTCCTCGCGCTTGGTATGATACAATCAAAGACTTCCTGAAGAGCAAAGGCTTCAATCCAGGATCCCTCGATCCCACACTGTTCACGAAGACATAGGATGGTGAACTGTTTGTATGCCAAATATATGTGGATGACATAATCTTCGGCTGCACCAACCAGAAGTATAGTGATGAGTTTGGATACATGATGCAAGAGCAATATCAGATGTCCATGATGGGTGAGCTACAGTTCTTCCTTGGTCTTCAAATTTGTTAGCAAAGGAATGGCATCTTCATATCTCAAGAAAAATATCTCAAAGACTGCTTGAAGAAGTTCGGCATGCAAGATTGCAAAGGTTACACGACGCCAATGCAAGCCAAACATCATCTTGGTCCCGACGACAATGGTAAAGAGTTCGATCAAAAGGTATACCGCTCCATGATTGGTTCTTTACTTTACCTATGTGCATCTAGGCCAGATATTATGCTTAGTGTTTGCATGTGTGCTCGATTCCAAGCGGCACCAAAGGAATCGCATCACTTAGCTGTGAAGCGAATTCTTAGATATTTGGCTTATACGCTAACACTCGGATTATGTTATCCAAAGGGCTCAAGATTTGATCTGGTTGGATTCTCGGATGCTGATTATGCTGGTGACAAGGTGGATCGCAAGTCAACATCAGGAACATGTCACTTTCTATGACGATCACTTGTCTGTTGGTCTTCAAAGAAGAAAAACTGTGTATCACTCTCAACTGCTGAATCTGAATACATTGCTGCTGGATCTTGTTGTGCTCAGCTTCTGTGGATGAAGCAAACTCTCAAGGACTATGGCATCAATCTGAAGCAAGTCCCTCTATTCTGCAGCAACGAAAGCGCCATCAAGATTGCCAACAATCCAGTCCAGCACTCGAAGACAAAGCACATTGAAATTCGTCATCATTTTCTCAGAGATCATGTCATGAAGAAAGATATTGACATCGTTCACGTGAACACTGAAGAGCAACTGGCAGATATCTTCACAAAGCCCTTGGATGAGAAAAGGTTTTGCAAGTTATGGTGTGAGCTAAATATCTTGGAATCCTCAAATGTCCTGTGATCAGGCACACATCCTAACACTTATGCATGTTGATGACTTAGATGTGCAACACACGAAGTAATGTATATCTTCAATCAATGAAGACTTACATTCTGAGTGTGAATACATTAACGTGGAATTTGACTTCGGAGCGCCACGATAATTGTGCGCCGTGTCTGGGTCTAATACTTCCTATACGGTGGGTAACGCCACCACCAAATTTCTTGGTTTGAAGTGTTTCACTCATGGCGTTATTGTTGAATATCTTCGCATATTTGATTTGTCTTCAACTTTCAACTTATCTTCATGATTTACTTCACTATGTTGAGTTGATTGCTTTCTCATATATATATATATATATATATATATATATATATATATATATATATACTAGTATTCTGTCCTCTACAGCATTCACTTATAGCTATGTCTTCATTGTTGAATCTTTTGAACTAAGTGAATGTGATCGGACCCTAATCTCTCTATGCTTACTATCTCAAACTCTATCTGTCCAAATCATATGCATTCTGTTGAAACTGTCGAATGTCTTCTCTGCATCCTTGTCAGCAGAAGACACAGAGGCAAACATCAAGTCCTCTTTAAATGATTCATCTTTATTGTCGATATCCGGAGAAGCCGGAACAACCATCCGACAAGCTTGGCGGCCGTGGGAACGTGGGACAACTCTGAGTATGTTGCATGCTTGCCACGTGTCCCACGGATGTGAACAGTCAGGGGCACCTGCGTAATTGCGCTGTGCCGCACACCTACTTATAAATACGTGCCCCCTGCGGTCAAGAAAACCTTCTTACACCTCTCCACCTCGTCAAAACCCTAGCGCCACCGCTAGCTCTCGACGACGCCGGCGACGAAGCGCTTAGCTGCCGCAACTTCTCCGACGCCGTCCTCACACTGGCCGCGGGCATCGTCCTCTTCGCCGCTGCCGTAGGTGTCCTCCGTCGCCAAGTTAGGGCACGGTGAATTGAACTACTCGGTGTCCTATTCATCCCATCTAGCAGTTCTTCGTGTGGTAAATATAACTCTATTTTTACCAGCTTTTTGATCCTCAATGATTCATCCAATTTACTAAAATTGGTTTCTATCTATACAAAGTTAGATCTATTCTGTCTGCATCTCATACTGCCTAGTATATCCAGTTAAGCTTCACATCTAGTTAGATTCCTCACTTGTACTTATTCATGGATTCGTACAAATCTGGAACCGACTCTCAACATATAAGTGAATGTCTTTGCAACATGAGGTCAATGTCTTCAAACTGATTTATCTTCAAAATCTTCTGAGAATGCATATGACCTCTTCCCCTTCCCTTGCATCTCTAATGCTGTCACAGGTACATGTCCGTGGGAGAATCCCTAGGTTCTCATAGTCTGCATTCGTTTGCAGAATTCTTACAACAACACATTGAATCTCCCGAAGCCAGTTCCTGTCTGACCAGCAAGCGAAAGCCTTTGAAGCCCTTGAACATATTGAAACCATTCAGTTTGAAGTTCATGGCTGCAGAAAAATCAGTAAGGAAGGGTGGCAGACAGTGTCGTGGGGGAACATCAAAGGATCTGCCTGATGATCTTGCAGAACTTTACAAGACATATCCTAAAGAGGATTACAATCAGCGCAAGACACGAATCCAATGGATTCGACGCTATTGGGCTGAACAATGGTTCAAGTACAAATTCGTGACCCAGGAGTACGCTGAGAAGAATGCTATCAAGAGTCCTTGGGGTGATATTCTCTATCGAGGCCTTCCCCCCAAGAACAAAGCTGAAGCCATTGCGCAAGAATTCTATCCTTGTATGGTCCGTGGACCACAGCCTGAACATGCCGACCCATCATCATTGCTCTGGTGTCGTGACGACAATATCTTCAAGCGCAACTTCCAGTATGCTAAGGCTTCGGCAAAGGAAAACAAGAAGTCATGGGGATTAGACTTCAATCCTGGTCCCTCTGCTCCCCGTGATGATGGCACACGTGAAGCTGAAGAAAATAGAATCGGCCCCTTTGCAAACCTTGATGGCCTCATCTCTTACATCTTGGTGCAAGGTGCCAAGGTCGATCATTCTGATAATGATGCTGATTCTGATGAAGCCCCAACTCCTCCTCCAAGGCCGCAGAAGCCAAAGAAAATTAAGGCTTTAACATCAGCTGCACCTCCGAAAGCTTCTCGTGTGAAGCCTCTGGCCACTGCACCTCCTGAAGACAGTGTGCAGTCTGAAGATCTTTCACGCATCTCCAATAAGACGGAGAAGAAAAGGAAAATCGTCAAGAGTACTGATCAGGCTTTGACTCGTGCTGCTATTCTGCGTGAAGAGCACATTGATCTGTCCAACGATGATGACCTTGCAGATGATGCTCTTGAGCAACTGATCAAGAGCAAGGAAGAAGCAGAGATCTTCAACAACTTGCCTCTCTTTGATGTGACAATCATCCATAACTTCATTGATGAGTGGTTTGACACACCAAATCTCTGCTTTGATGATCTGCAACTTCCAATTGGCCTCAGCGTCACCTTCAAGGCGCCATTGCTTCTGAGCTAGCTATTGCTCAGCGCATCGTCGAACTGAAGCACAAGATTGACTATGAAAAGGGTCAGTTCAAGAAGCATGTGGGCACGCTCAATGTGCAAGATTTCAAGAACTTCAAGATCATGCTTCACGAGCTCGAAGAAGCCTTTCACAAGAAGCGTGAAGAAGCTCGAGGCTCCAGAGAGCGCATGAAAAATCTGGCTGACAAGTGTTTGCTTGCCTACAATGAGGCTGAGAAGCGCAAGGCTCTTGGTCGTCCTGGCATCGACCCCAGGATGGCTGCAAAGAAGAAGAAATCGACTGTCCAATCTGCACCTTCAAGGCAAGATGAACCTCGTATTGTCTTCCCAAGCAGCATGACTGGCTCGAAGCCAAAGGTCACGTCAACCGCTTCAGAACAGAAGAAAACAAGGGCTGCAGAGGCTGAAGCCAGAAAAAGGAAAACCTCCGAAGCCTCTAATGCTGCTCCCTCCAAGAAGAAGCGCAAGACCAAGAAGAATCGGGCTGCTCCCACAGAGCCCCTTGTTGTTGAACCTATCTCAGTGGTTCGTCCTGCATCCGCTACCCAAGAACTACGAATGACTATTCATGAGCCTGCTTCCACAGAGGCTCCTGAAGCTGAAGAGATTCCAGCAGTTAATCCCATCACTGCTGAAGATATTGGTCATCATGACAATGTTGAAGATGATGAAGTTCTTCCTCAAATTGAATACGATGTGGTATCATCGCCTGTTCGTACGAACAGCGAAATCATCATCATTGGTCATCCTCTAACGCCAATTGCTCAGGATGCTTCATGGGCTGATCGCCTGCAACAACAAGACTCCCCCAGTACTCCCCAACAACAACAAGCCACACCATCCGTGCAAGTTGAAGAGGATGAGGACCTGCCCACTCCATCTCCAAAGGCGTCGCCTGTACTACAAAGGCTTCGCAAAGGACCAAGGCCTCAAGTCCCTCTTCCGAGCGTTCCAGAAGGAGAAGTGCACCATCAACCTGTTGCATGTCAAGTGTTTTCAGAAGCCACTCCTGCTGTGAATGTCTCCGAGTCTGAAGCACCAGCTGCTGAAGACAATCCGGCTGCATCAGCCGATGACGAACGTCAAGAAGAACGTGTCTCTACTCCCCCATTCCTGAAGAAGCTATTCATGAAGTGAACATGTCTGTGCCTGACCCTCCAGCTCAGCAAGTGGAGGTTGAAAACCTTGAGGCTGCCACCACCAACACCAATGAGGCCAATGACATAGTCATGGCTGAAGCTAATGTGGAGCCTGTCCCAAGCACTGTACCAGAAGTCAATGCTGAAAATGCTCCTGAAGCTTCTGATGTGCAGCCCGAAGCCACTGTTGCTGCCACTGCTCCTGTTCCGCCACCAAGGCCCTATACAATCGAGCAAGCATACAACCATGGCGAGCTAATCACATTCAGATGGCCTGTTCTGGTCCCTCCGCCTACTGTCTCCGGTCCTCAGTTTGACTATCACATTGAGCATAGGCCTCAGGTCCAGAAGCCAAAGCCAAGACTGCCAAGGTTTCCCGGTACTGCCACATCTGTCGGGTCTTTCAATGCAAATGGCTTCAAAAGCCACAACACATTCTTTGACAGCTCAAAGAACCCCTACACAAAGCCAAGAATATCATCAGATCAGTTCTGAAGTCATCAGCAGCGAAGCTATTACTCCTGTGTTCTGTATGATCAAGGGCGCATTTTCCCTCATATGCGCCTCGACACTGAAGCCATTGCAGGACTGCCATGCTTAGAAGAAGAACTTGACTGCTTTCGTGATGCTGGTCTGCTCAGCTTTGTCACAGACAAAGAACATTGGAATGAAGAGCTATTGCTTCAATTCTATGCTACGCTCCACATTCGCGGTTATAACAGAGATACGAAGACATGGGTTCTCGAGTGGATGACAGGAAATGTTCATCATGAAGCCAAAGCTCTTGACATCATTGAGCTTACAGGCCTATCCACTCCCGGAGAGCTATATGAACCTGGTTGTCAAAACCACCGCAATGCACTGGAGAGCATCTTCCATAAGCCTGAACCCAATATGAGCCAGATGTTGAGCATGATGAAGCCTTTGCCACGTGATGCTGAATATCCAAAGGAGTTCTTTGTTGATGACCTTGAGTATCTGCCGCGCACCATATATCATATCATCAGGCAGACTCTATGGCCGATCAAAGGACATTCATCAGCTGCCAAACTTGAAGGAGCCATGAAGACATTGGTCTTTTACATCCTCAATGGCATCAGCTTCAATGTGCAAGATTTCTTCATGAGGCAACTGGCTGCATCTGGATTTGACCTTTTGGACCTGAAATTCTATGCTCCATGGGTCATGCGCCTCATCAAGCAACACTCTGCTGTCAACTATCAACCCTCTGCTCGCAATCATGTGATCTTTCTACCAGAGGTTGATATGTCAGTTGAAGCCATATACCCTGAACCTGCTAAGAAGCCTCTTTGTCTTCAAAATGCTGAACATCAAAGCTTCACTCAGCCTATGGAAGGAGTCCAAGCTGTCACGCGTGTCTATCCGATGGCTGGAAATATTCGTCTGCCTCATCGTGCACCAACTGAAGCCACTGCGAGCACCATTTCTCAAAGGCCTCGGAAGCGCTCTCGTGTCCTAAATGACCGAGAACTTCTTGTGGCCCTGCATCAGAAGCAAGATAAGCATCATTTTTGGCTCAAGCGTCAGATGCAAAGCCTCTTGGTGGATGTAAATCGCATTCGAAACCTTACCACCAAGAATGCATTTGTCACTCACGAAACTTGTCGGCGATCATGGAAGAGTTTGACCCTGCTCAGTGCTGAAGCTGATCTTCAAGACGATGGCTTCACTGAAAGATTCAAGTTTGACTCCACTCCTCCACGGAATTCTGTCCTACGAAGAACTCCATCTCTTGAAGACTCCGACTATTCTTCCTCCACGGCAACTGTAAATGCCAATGTGATCGATGATGAAGACGATGCAACTTCAGCGCCCCCTACTTCTGCATGCATCGACACTGCACCAAGTTCATCTGCACCGCCAACCAACAATGACAACCCTGCTGCTTCACCTACTCCTCAAGAAGACGAGTAGATGCTCTATGTCTTCAAACCTTTTTGGTCATTACTGACAAAAGGGGGAGAAGCATATGAGTTGATAGTCTTCAAGCGGGTTCATAAGGGCGGTTGCTTTATATTTTTGCCTAGTGCTTACAACTCTTGCTTTTGATACACTTCGTTCTTTGAGTTGTAGCACTTAAACTTGATGGTCGTCTGCTACTTATTTGCGTTTCCACGTGCGATGATAACTTCCGCACTTAGATCATTCTGCAGACGTCCATTTTTCATTATGCATGTCATTTTTCTTAGTTATATCATTTCGTGCATGATGAATTATCTTCATAAGTTGAAGAGGATCTCCACAAGTAAAACCTGCCATGTGCATTTGCATTCCAAAAGCAAATTATTTATATGCACATCTTCAGGGGGGAGCCCTTGCCACTTATGAAGACAATACGCTATCCTTTACAATTCACATACTTATTTCCTGTTGAAAACTTCAACCAGTTTGTCATCAATCACCAAAAAGGGGGAGATTGTAAGTGCATCTAGTGCCACCCCTAGTTGGTTTTGGAGTATTGACGACAAAGTTGGTTGAGGGACTAATGCGTTTGTGAGAATTGCAGGATAACGCAGGTAGTGTCCCTCATTGATTCGGTTTACCTACCGGAGATGACCCCTAAAAATGTATGAAGACATTGAAGACAATGGTGGCGTGTGAAGAGGTTCACGTTGAAGACTATGACATGAGAAGACATTGAGTGAAGACTATGGAGCGCGAAGACTGAGTTGTTTCGTTGTTTCCTTTTCTTCCGTGTTGAGTCATAGGAACCACCGTACTGTTAAGTGGGGTCCAAGTGAACTAAGTCAGAGTGACTGAAGTGATGCTCAACCCAAATCCTATGTCTTCGAGCGAAGACAATGAGAGCAAATCTTATCCAGAGCTAGATGAGTCAGCTGTGCTTGTAGCCCAAGTAAAGTTGCCGTGTGTGTTTGAAATCTTACCGTTGGAACACGTGTCAGTTACTTAGTGACCCAGGGTCATTTCGGACATATCAGGTCGGGTTGCCTTGTGGCTATAAATAGCCCACACCCTACACCATAAATTGGTGGCTGCTCAGAGTTAGTTTACGGCTTTTGTCGTTTTGAGAGCAACCCACCTCGAAGCCTTTGAGAGAGAAATCCTTGCGAGGACAAAGCCCAAACACCCAGAGCCAAAGAGTGTTAGGCATCACTGAAGTCTTTCTATCTGTGTGACCTGAAGACTTATTAGACTTGAGGACTGTGTATCCTCCAGCCGGTTAGGCGTCGCGTTCTGAGCATCCAAGAGTCATTGTGGATTGCCGGTGAACGAAGTCTGTGAAGGTTCGGAAGTCTACCTTGAAGACTTACTAGAGTGATTGGGCGAGGACTGTGTTTCCTTAGCTCAAGGGGAATAAGGTGAAGACACGGTCTTCTGAGTTGAATCTCAGCCTCCCTAACCAGACGTACAGTTGTCACAGCAACTGGAACTGGTCCAACAAATCCTGTGTCTTCAACAAGTGACTGGTTCTATCCCTTCCCTCCTTTACTTTGAGTTTGTCTTCGTGAAGTCATTGCTTATCTGTCTTATCTGTTTGACTTCATTGCTTGACTACTATTGTTGATTGGCTTCATACTATCTTCCATCCCGATCCTTACTACCCTAGCTGCTATTAGTCTTCGTACGTTAACACTATTTCATACTTGACTATGGCTTGCTTGGTGTAGTTTATCTTCTGCTGCATATCAATTAGGTCATTTCTATTGTTTGTCTTAGAAACTTCCAAGTTTTGAAGACTTTGATAAAAATCGCCTATTCACCCCCTCTAGTCGATAACTAGCACTTTCAGTATGCTCCACAGACATCTGATAAGAGGAGTTCGATGCTCGTGCCCTACAATATATGTGCTTAATGCAGATAGTGCTGCTGCCGTGGAGAACCTTTGGGCGGAACTTGCCCGAGCCAAGGAGCAAGCAAGGAAAAATGATGCGGCTGCCGTTAAGGCGGCTGAAGAGCTGAAAGCCGAACATGCTGCTCACTGCCAGAGCAAGAAGGTAATAGCCGAGATGGCTATAAAATTGAAGGATGCCGCCGACCACTGTAAATTTTTCAAACACAAAGAAAGGGCGGCTCAGGAGGACCTTGAGAAGATCACTACCGAGGCCAAGGATACTCGCTCTGCAATGAGGGCTATGAAGGAGGAGTTGCGTCAGGCCGGAGATATCACGGCTGGAAAGTCCTATATGCTACGAATGAAGTTCGGGGATCCTAGGTATGCTCCGTTAGACCGGCAGTGGAGTGCGGAAAACACTTATCTGGATTTGGCGGCGAGTGCGGCAGACGCAACCGAACATTTCGGAGGTCGAGGTGACCATAAATTGGAAGAACTTTTTTGGTCGCAGTTCCACAATCCAGAATGCCCACTTTCGGTATCCGACCGTTTGGCCGCCTGGACGGAGCTGAACAGGTTATCCGGACTCGACATGAAGTATGTTGCGAGTCGTTTATGGCCGGGAGAGCCAGAGCCGAAGAGTTATTTTGATTTGGTGCAGCAGTTCCTTGGTTCTGTGCCGCATGTTGATGCAATGAAGAGGTCGGCATGCATAGAGGGTGCACAAATGGCTCTTACCCGTGTCAAGACATACTGGGCGGATATGAAGGCCAGTGTTGTTGCATCCCGGGATTCGAACGAAGGCCGAGTACCTGCCAGGCACTACTTTGAGGAAGTTCTTCCGGGCGCTCGTTTAATAGAAACACAGTGCTCGAAGGATGTTGTGTTCGAATAGCATGTGCTATTGTAAAAGGAATATTTTGCTAGAATGTAAAAGCTTTTTATACTTGTGCTTGCAAGAATTATAATACCTCCTGTGCGGCCGTTAATGTATATGTGTATATAACCTGAAAGATGGCAGTCGTTGGCTTCAGCCCCCACGCATATAATGCGGGGGTGTTCGCAAAAAGGTGCCTTTTCACACTTAATCCAACGTCTTGGTCCTACAAAGGAGGTGATATCGCGACGAACTAGGCAACTGGACTATAATGCTTTATCACTTTCACTTAGCCATAGGAGTTTGACATTGGGGCTACTCAATAGCCCCTAGAGGCACCGCGCTCGCCCGAATTCGGGGTGCGTGTGCGCCTGACCGGGAAGCGGCCCTTCATTAATGCGGAGGAATCCTAAAGATTCTGAGAGTCATCGAGTGGTTGACCAGTCTCTCGCTATATCATGACAGTCAGTTTTCGGCTTTCTCTACTGAGGTGCTCGCCTGGCCGAACCGGGGCACAATCGCAGTAGTTCTCCTGGTGTCGCGTTAGCCGATATAACGGAACGTAATGCAGCAAAACACAGGAGCCGGGCAAACCCAACATTTGACCAAAGACATGATTCGGAGCTGATGCATATAAGGCCAAACTCGCGACGCCGAACACTCCCTAAGGTATTCGGTCTTTATGAAGACGGGCTGAAACAAAGCCCTTGGTAAAAAAGCCCCTGGTGTCCAGGTACGCACAAAAGTCTGGCATGGCCACATGCCAAGACGCCAGACTCCTCCTCGGTTATAGCGAAAACCGGGGGATGTTGTCAACAAGAGACAGTAAAAAAGGTTCATGCAGGGTCTTAATCTGAAAAGAATCCTTGGAACGGGTCCCTACTGCACGTCCGCGCCTATGTCTCCGTTGTGCCGTATCCTGGACGGGCGTAGCACGATGTTCGTCTGCGAAAGAGAGGAACTTTAGTAAAAAATAAGCGTGCGAGAAATCTATATTAAAATAAACAAAATATAGTTGGAGCAAGAATTGAGCCGTATTGTCTCTTGGCGTGAACACGCGGAGCCCCTTGTACAGGGTTATCCGGCTATTAAGCCTTTGTATGTTTACGCCGGACTCGTCGAGCCGTGTCCGAGATGGTAGGGCTGGATTAGTGTGCGGCTGTCGAGGTGGCCGCACCATTACCCATACTTTGGGGATCAATTGATATTCCCCTGTAATGAGATGATGCCTCGTGGACCGGGCATTTTAAGTGTAAGGGATGCATAATGCGGTATTGCATTAAAGTGGGCGAAAGCTTCACGCCCCAGTAGCGCTTGATAGCGACTTATAAATGGGGCGATGTGGAAGGTTAGCTTTTCGCTTCCGAAGTTGTCGGGTGAGCCGAACGTGACTTCTAACGAAAGGGAACCCATACTCTGGGTATCTGGACCCGGCTGACTCCTTGAAAGGAAGTGTTGCCATGGCAAATTATAGCTGGGTTTACCCCTAGTTTGTGGATTGTGTCCTGATATAACAGGTTTAAGTCACTGCCGCCGTTCATAAGGACTTGTGTAAATTGGAGTCCGTCAATAATCGGATTCAAGACCAAGGCAGTCCAGTTTGCGTTCCGGGCCCCTCTGGAGTAATCCTGCTGATCGAAGGTGATTGGTTGTAACAACCAGTGGCGGTGCTCCTCTGGGGCTGGCCGTATGGCACGTTTCTTCTTGAGCGCCATTCTATTTTTCCCTTTTGTCATCTGAAGTGAATTTATTGTTTTGACTTCTTGTGGGAACTTCTTTTGTTCTCCGGTGTTCTGCTTGTGGGGTGCGTCATCATCTTCGCTTGGTGTGTCGAGCCCCTTGTGTTCGGTGTTGAGTTTGCCGGACTGCTTGAAGACCCAACAATCTCTGTGGGTATGGTTTGCAGGTCTCCCGGGGGTACTGTGGATTTGACATATTTTGTCCAGGATTTTATTGAGGTTAGACAACTCGTCCTTGTCATCTTTGGGTGGCGGCTTTTTCTGATTTTGCTGAGAGCTTTTGAATCCGGCATTGACTGTCGTGCTCATCGGGCTATTATCCTTGATCCGACGCTGTTCTTTGGTACGGCGTGGTTTCCCGTTTCCATCTCTGAGTTCGGATGTACTCGGGTCACTGGTGCTGCTTCTTGCCAACCAGCTATCCTCTCCTGTGCAAAAGCGGGTCATGAGGCTTGTTAATGCGGCCATTGTTCTTGGCTTTTCTTGGCCGAGGTGTCTGGCGAGCCATTCATCTCGGACACTATGTTTGAAAGCTGCTAGGGCCTCGGTGTCCGGACAGTCGACTATCTGATTCGTTTTAGTAAGGAATCTGTTCCAGAGTTTCCGGGATGACTCTCCGGGCTGCTGAGTTATATGACTCAGATCATCTGCATCCGGAGGTCGGACATAGGTCCCTTGAAAATTTGCCCGGAAAGCGTCCTCGAGCGCTTCCAAACTTCCCATGGTGTTTTTGGGAAGGCTTTTAAGCCAATGCCGGGCTGGCCCTTTGATCTTAAGGGGTAAGTATTTTATGGCGTGAAGGTCATCTCCTCTGGCCATGTGTATGTGGAGGATATAATCCTCGATCCAGACTCCAGGGCCTGTTGTTTCGTCGTATGCTTCTATGTTCACGGGCTTGAATCCCGCTGAAAATTCATGATCCAACACCTCATCGGTAAAACATAGGGGATGTGCGGCGCCCCTGTATGTAGGTGTGCCGCGATGTTCGGATATTTTTTGCATTGCATTGCTCACTGGAGCTTGATTTCTTGGCCCATAGATGGATCTGGTTGGACCCGTTTTTTGATGCGAATCCTTGGGCGGATCGCGCGCCGTATTGAGTGCGGCGCCCTTTGTCGCTTGAGATCGATCGTGGGGTCATCTATCCAACCTGGTGGCTTCCTTGTTTTTTGACTGTGGGGGCTCTAGGGCCTCTTCATCAAATTCCGGTAGTAGTTTCCGCTTCGGATAGCTCTTTGTGTGACGACTGTTGCCGTACTTGTGTGCGGTATTGAGTACTTTGCCCCATCTGATCCTGAGTGCATCTTCCGCTATTTTGAGCCTCCGCTTCTGCTTTTTCAGGCTACGTGCAGTGGCAACGAGCCTTTGGTGGAGGTTCTGATGTTCCAGCAATTTGTCTGGCATGAGGTCGCCCGGACTATTATCTTTCCCAGGGATGGGTTGTTCGGATTGTCCGCCCTGTTTGGACGGTTGCTCGATGGCATGTTCGTCTTCCGTTGCGCCCTACTCTATGGCTAGGTCTTTGTCGAGGTGGGGCTTGGCGTGGCGCTTATGCCGCTGCTTTGATTGTTTTTTGAGGGAGTGATACCTGGTTGTGCCCTTTTGATCCTCGTTGTCATTTCTTTTAGGTGTGTCCACCATGTATACATCGTATGATGAGGTGGCTTTCCAGTGCCCTATAGGTGCTGGTTCTTGGTCGTTTCCTTCATCGGCGTCCATACCGTCGATGTCTTCGGAGTCGAAGTCGAGCATGTCAGTTAGGTCGTCGACAGTGGCTACAAAGTGGGTGGTGGGTGGGTTTCAAATTTCTTCGTCGTCCGCATCCCAACCCTGCTGACCATAGTCCGGCCAGGGCTCCCCTGACAATGAGAGAGACTTCAGGGAGTTCAGGATATCGCCCAAGGGCGAGTGCTGAAAGACGTCCGCGATGGTGAACTCCATGATCGGAGCCCAATCGGGTTCGATCGGAAGGGGTGCGGAATATTCGGAGTCCGGAACAGAGTCCAGCACCTGGGAGTCACGGGCCTTGCAAAGGACTAGGATGGTATTCGGCTCTATCGCCGTAGAAATTGCGGCTCCGGGGGCGGCGTCGAACGTCCGTCCCCAACTGGCGCAGTTGGCTCTGAGCTAATGGTCGGAGCGGACACCTGAGCGGCACTCTAGGCGCTGTCCGGCGGCAGAGCTAGATCATGCCCATCGAGATAGTGCGGCACGCTCGGCCGTGGCTCGAATCCGTCGAAGATCAAGTCCCTACAGATGTCGGCCGTGTAGTTTAAGCTTCCAAACCTGACCTGATGGCCAGGGGCATAGCTTTCGATCTGCTCCAGATGGCCAAGCGAGTTGGCCCGCAGTGCGAAGCCACCGAATACGAAGATCTGTCCGGGGAGAAAAGTCTCACCCTGGACCGCGTCGTGGTTGATGATCGAAGAAGCCATCGGGCCTAAAGGTGACGACACAGAGGAACTCTCAATGAAAGCACCAATGTCGGTGTCAAAACCGGCGGATCTCGGGTAGGGGGTCCCGAACTGTGCGTCTAGGCGGATGGTAACAGGAGACAAGGGACATGATGTTTTTACCCAGGTTCGGGCCCTCTCGGTGGAGGTAAAACCCTACTCCTGCTTGATTAATATTGATGATATGGGTAGTACAAGAGTTGATCTACCACGAGATCAGAGAGGCTAAACCTTAGAAGCTAGCCTATGGTATGATTGTTGTTCGTCCTACGGACTAAAACTCTCCGGTTTATATAGACACCGGAGAGGGCTAGGGTTACACAGAGTTGGTTACAATGGGAGGAGATCTTCATATCGTATCGCCAAGCTTGCCTTCCACGCCAAGGAAAGTCCCATCCAGACACGGGACGAAGTCTTCAATCTTGTATCTTCATAGTCCGGGAGTCCGACCGAAGGTCATAGTCCGGCCATCTGGACACCCCCTAATCCAGGACTCCCTCACCCCCTCCAAAGTGGTTACCATGCATTGCTCGGGAGAACGGCCTTCGCCTGCTTCAACACAGTACCGCACTACGCCTACCTTAAACTCAAAATGCCTAGTCCACATGGCGTCATTACCGTTAACGGAAATACAGAGTGTTCCTTATGTGCGGAAAAGTATGCGGCGGCTCTAGCAGCCGGGCACTAAGCGGCTTCTAATATCAGAATGCATGATCGGTCGTTAAGACCACGGACACGGTTGGACGAGTCCGGCACACCACCGTCGGTAACAGCCCAGATAAACCTGAGATGGACGCCATACATGTAATCCCATAGAGGACACCAGGGGCTACAGATATTCAATAAAGCCCACCTTTTTGCTTAACCTTATTAACAGGCCAATGTCTTACATTGATAATAGCCAACTCTTCGCACGCTTATGTCATACTCTTATACATGAGTTTTCCTTTTTACAGACACCATTCATGCGATACCCTCCCAGGACACGGCACAACGGAGACAAAGGCGCAGACGTGCAGCAGGGCCCCGCTCAAAGGTTTCTCTTTAGATTAAGCCCGTATGTAAACCTTCTTTATTGTCTCTTGTTGCTTAAACATCCCATGGGTACTACACCCACAGGGGATACTGGCGTTATTGGCAATTCGCCACGACAGACTAATGCACGTACCTGGAAATACAGGGTTCATAATAAAGGGCGTTACTCAGCCCAGTACATGTTATGAAGTCCGAATACCTTCGGGAGTGTTCGGCGTCGCGAGTTTGGCCTTATATGCATCAGCTCCGAATCATGTCTTTGGTCAAATGTTGGGTTTGCCCGGCTCCTGGGTTCGCCGCCTTACGTTCCGTTCTTATCGGCTAAGGCGGCCAAAGGACAACTACTGCGATTGTGCCCTGGTTATTCCGGATGAGCACCTCAGTAGAGAAAGCCGAAAACTGACTGTCATGATATAGCGAGAGACTGGTCAACCACTCGAGGTCTCATTGGAATCTTTAGGATTCCTCTGCATTAACGAAGGACCTTTTCTCGGTCATGTACACACGCGCCCGTATTTGGATGCACATAAAGGTACCAGGGGCTACATAGTAGCCCCACCGTCAAACTCCTATGGCTAAGTGAAAGTGTTAAAGCTATATAGTCTGGTTGCCTAGTTCGACGTGCGATCACCTCCTTAATGGACCAAGACATTGGATCAAGTGTGATTATGCATACTTTTGCGAACACCCCCACATTGTATGTGTGGGGGCTGAAGCCAATGACTGCTAACTTTCAGATTACATATATACATCAAACGGCCGCACAGGAGGCACAATAACACTTTCGGGCGAAAAGTATAAACATAGCCTCCATAATTAAAATAAAATTGTTTTTAGAATGAAACGATTTGTCACTCAAACATGACATTCTTTGAGCCCTAAGCCTCTATTAAACGAGCACCTTTTGTTACCTGCTCCAAATAGTGCTCGGCTGGATCCTGGCTTCCCGCCGGATTCTGGGTTGCAATGATGGTGGCCTCCATATCTGTCCAATATGCTTTAACATGGGCAAGAGCCATCTGTGCACCCTCTATGCACGCCGACCTCTTCATGGCATCGATTCGTGATACGACACCAAGGAATTGTTGCACTAAACCAAAATAACTGTCCGGCTTCGGCCCCTTCGGCCATAGATGGTCTATTACAGACCTCATTGCAAGATCAGACAACCTATGGAGCTCGGCCACAGCGGCCATCCTTTCACTCAATGGCAACGGGCGCGTGGGAGCACTGAATTGCGACCATAATAGTTATTACACTTCATTATCTTTTTGATCCTCGAAAAATTTGGCCGCATCTGCCGTACTCTTCGCCAGATCCGCATACGTGTCTGCAAGGCTCCAACGTCGATCCAGAGGAGTGTACTTTGAATCTAAGAACTTCATCCGCAACAAATAGGGGTTTCCAGCCGCCATTTCTCCGGCATGTCGAAGCTCCTCCCGCGCATCCCTAAATTCGGAACGCGTCTCCTTGGCCGCATCAAGGGCCTTCTTCAGGTCAGCCGAATTAGCCTGATTCTCTTTTTCAAGGAGCTCATACCGGTTGGCGGCATTTTTTAGCTCCACAGCCATCTCGGCTATTTTATCTTCGCTTCGGCTATGAGCAGCCTGCTCGGCTCTCAACTCTTCGACCGCCTTTAGGGCAGCCGCATTGCTAGCCCGGGCTTGTTCCTTGGCTAGGGCAAGTTCCGCCCTCAGGGCCTCCACGGCAGCAGCTCCCCTGCAGTCCAAGCATATCACATTAACATTATGCTCGTCTTAATATTTCCTATAAAAAATAAGGAAAGCAGAGCACATACTTTGTGACTCGTTAAGCCGCTCGTTCACAAGTGTGATGTCAGCATCCACAACTTCAATCTGTCGCCTCAATTCGGCGACTTCAACGGACCGGTCGGCTGCCGGACCCTTAGCCACCTGCGCATGAATACAATGCAATCATTACTCAACAATGTGATCCTCCATTTGCCGCCTAGGGCTGGCAACCAGAGTCTCAGGGGCTACTATCTATACGGAGCACACCTAGCATGTGCGCCACAATCAAAAATTACGTATTCCATTACACACCTCAAAGCCTTTGAGCAGGCTCGTAAAAGATTCATTCAACCCGCTTGTGGCGGATGAAATCTTCTCAAGCACCATGCTCATTAATGAACGGTGATCCTCCGAGAGAGCAGCTTGCTCCAGAAGGCCCGTCAGCGTGTCCGGCCGGTCGCCGAACTGTGTCGGGCCATTCTTATCACCCCCCCGTGGGAGCCGAACGCTTCGGGCTCAGGGTGGCCGAAGTACTAGCTTCTGGACTCGGCAAATCTGGACTCCTCCTTGACGACACCTCGGGGCCGCCCGCCCCATGAGGCGGAGAGGCTGGTGGGGTTTCACTCTCCATCCTCTCTGGAAGGAGATCCCCGAAGACGAACTCTGTCGAGAAGAGCTGCTAGCCGGACTGCAAAGGGTGGATCTTGGTTATTGTTCTCGGAGGAGGAAGCAGTAGCTTTGTATTTACGATTAACTTATAGCTCGGCTAAGGGCTGGCCCATTTGTGGGCATGGCGCGGTGAGGACACCCTTCAGGGCAGGGCCCCCTGGTGAAGTTTTCTTCCCTTGTCTGGGCACCTCCGTCTCCAAGTCTTCGGAGGCGGCCCTCTTCTTCCCGCGGGGGGAGGAGACCCTAGATTCCCCTCCCCGACTATCCTCCTTCATGGAGGTAGTAATTCCCCCGGTTTGGATGTGCAATGTGTGAAGTTCCGCTTCTCTGTTCTCCCCTTCATCTTTCCCCTAGGGCACTTGACTTAGAACATGACTAAGCATCCTGGCTATGGCAGGACTAGGAGAGCCTTCGGGAAGTGGCGCCGGACACCTGATTCTCTCCGCCTTGCTGAGCCATTCTTGGCCACGGATGGTTTTCAGAATAGTGTTATGATAAATACAAACGAAGTGTTTGGTTTTTGGGTTACTTACTCGGGTATCTGGGCGGTTGCAGCTCAGGCCCACATCCTCGGTGGTGTCCGGACACTTTACTTGTGGTCCAAAGAATAACTTACACATCCCTTCGAGCGTCATGCCGAAGAAGTGCAGAATAGTCCGCGGACCTTCCGGATTGAACTCCCACATTCGGAGAGGCCGGCGTTTGCACGGCAAGATCCGTCGGACTAGCATTACCTGAATTACGCTGATAAGGCTAATATCCATCTCAAGAAGCTCCCAAATGCGACTCTGCAATGTTGGTACATCATTAGCAGGCCCCCAATCCAGTCCCACATTGGCCCATGATGCCAGTTGAGGTGGAGGGCCCGAACGGAAGTCGGGGGCAGCCACCCACTTTGTGCCTCTGGGAGCCGTGACGTAAAACCACGTCCCGTGCCATAGATCGGACACCTCCGGGAAGAAGCCCTCTGGCCATGGGGCATCAGGGTTCCTGCTTATTACAGCACCTCCGCACTCCGCGTGTCACCCCTCAATCATCTTCGGCTTCACATTAAAAGTCTTGAGCCATAAGCTGAAGTGCAGGGTGATGTGGAGGAAGGCTTCGCACACAACGATGAACGAAGAGATGTGAAGGATGGCGTCCGGAGCTAGATCATGAAAATCTAGCCCGTAATAGAACATGAGCCCTCTCACAAAGGGATCAAGGGTGAAGCCTAGCCGCGGAGGAAGTGGGAAACAAATACGATGCTCTCGTTGGGCTCGGGAGTAGGGATGACCTGCCCTGGAGAACGTAGCCTGTGCTTGATGTCGGAGGTCAGATATCTGACCTCCCTAAGCTTCGCAATGTCCTCCTCTGTGACAGAGGAGGCCATCCACCGGCCTTGAAGGTCGGATCCGGACATGATTGAAGATCCGAAGTGCTTAAGCTTGGGCTTCGGGTATTGGAACTCGAGATGTGGAAGGGCGCAAGCGTGGTAGAAAAGAGGGATAGGCCTCGACCCCTCTATAAAAGGGGTGAATATCAAGTGTCCTCAACGTAACCGCTTGGGATTTACCTAAATACACGGAGTCATACCAACAGGCGTTGTGGGGTTGCATGCGCCCGTATTGATGGAGGATCCTGTGATAAGGGGAACACGATCTCTGCTTTGGCAAGGCGTGCTAATAAAACCTCCTCGCAACGCGTGTCGAGGCAGGCCGAGAAAAACCGGTTCGCATTGAGCCAGGCCACGGTGTAAGGGCACACCGTAATTTTTTTGTCAGCAGATCAGATTTGTGAAGTGTTATGCTCTCTACGGTGGTGTGCGGAAATTATCTCACAGAGCCGGACGCAATCCTTAATCTGTTTTGGAGTATTCGGAGATGGAACCCGCCTTGCAATGCCGAAGACAATCTACGCGCCGGACTCATCGTCATTGAAGCCTGGTTCAGGGGCTACCAAGGGAGTCCTGGATTAGGGGGTATTCGGACAACCAGACAATATACTTTGGCCGGACTGTTGGACCATGAAGATGCAAGACTCAAGACTTCATCCCGTGTCTGGATGGGACTCTCCTTTGCGTGGAACACAAGATTGGCAATCCGGATATTAGATTTCCTTCTTTGTAACCGACTTTGTGTAAACCCTAGCCCCCTCCAGTGTCTATATAAACCGGAGGGTTTAGTTCGTAGAAGGACAATCATAATCATCATAGGTTAGCTTCGAGGGTTTAGCCTCTACGATCTCGTGGTAGATCAACTCTTGTAATACTCATATCATCAAGATCAATCAAGAAGGAAGTAGGGTTTTACCTCCATCGAGAGGGCCCAAACCTGGGTAAAACATCGTGTCCCTTGCCTCCTGTTACCATTAGCCTTAGACGCACAGATCGGGACCCCCTACCCGAGATCCGCCGGTTTTGACACCGACACCTGCACCTTGCTCGACCAGCCAAACGGACAAGGTGTATTCGAACCTCATACAATGGAGGCGTCAAGGGGCGGAGGCACAAGGGGGTAGTGGAGCAAGGTGTGGTCCATCAAGACCATAGAGAGCTCCATCGTCGGGTCCTATTCTGTCTGCATGATCTTGCCCTCCTCATGCACAACCATCTCTCGCTTTAGGGCCGGGGCATAACAAGCTTTACCATCACATATTTATACTACTTCAAGGTGCATTAAATCAACACATGCAAGTATCAAAAGGAGAGTCATGGCATGCATGCATGCATTGTAATTAATGCATCGGTAAACGCAAATTATTGAAATATATCGAGTGCAGTGCTTTGATGTGTGATACATCTCCATCGCATCTACTTTTCCAAAGACTTTTGCCCTTGTTTTGGACTCTAACATGCATGATTTGAATGGAACTAACCCGGACTGACGCTGTTTTCAGCAGAATTGCCATGGTGTTATTTTTGTGTAGAAATACAAGTTCTCAGAATGATCTCAAACTCCACGGAGAATATTTTTGAAATTAATAAAAAATACTAGCGAAAGAATCAAGGCCGAGGGGCCCACACCCTGTCCACGAGGGTGGGGGGCGCGCCTACCCCCTGGGCGCGCCCCCCTATCTCGTGGGCCCCCTGATGCTCCACCGACCTTAACTCCAACTCTATATATTCACATTCGGGGAGAAAAAAAATCAGAGAGAAGGATTCAACATGTTTTACGATACGGAGCCGCCGCCAAGCCCTAATCTCTCTCGGGAGGGCTGATCTGGAGTCCGTTCGGTGCTCCGGAGAGGGGAATCTATCGCCGTCGTCATCATCAACCATCCTCCATCACCAATTTCATGATGCTCACCGCTGTGCGTGAGTAATTCCATCGTAGGCTTGCTGGACGGTGATGAGTTGGATGAGATTTACCATGTAATCGAGTTAGTTTTGTTAGGGTTTGATCCCTAGTATCCATTATGTTCTGAGATTGATGTTGCTATGACTTTGCTATGCTTAATGCTTGTCACTAGGGCTCGGGTGCCATGATTTCAGATCTGAACCTATTATGTTTTCATGAATATATGTGAGTTCTTGATCCTATCTTGCACGTCTATAGTCACCTATTATGTGTTATGATCCGTTAACCACAAAGTGACAATAATCGAGATACTTACCGGTGATGACCGTAGTTTGAGGAGTTCATGTATTCACTAAGTGTTAATGCTTTGGTTCGGTACTCTATTAAAAGGAGGCCTTAATATCCCTTAATTTCCAATAGGACCCCGCTGCCACGGGAGGGTAGGACAAAAGATGTCATGCAAGTTCTTTTCCATAAGCATGTATGACTATATTCGGAATACATGCCTACATTACATTGATGAACTGGAGCTAGTTCTGTGTCACCCTATGTTATAACTGTTGCATGAGGAATCACATCTGACATAATTATCCATCACTGATCCAATGCCTACGATCTTTTCACATATTGTTCTTTGCTTAGTTACTTTACCATTACCACTGTTACAATTACTACAAAACTGCTACTATTACTTTTTCTACCGTTACCGTTACTTCCATACTACTTTGCTACTAAATACTTTGCTGCAGATATTAAGTTATCCAGGTGTGGTTGAATTGACAACTCAACTTCTGATACTTGAGTTTATTCTTTGGCTCCCTTGTGTCGAATCAATAAATTTGGGTTGAGTACTCTACCCTCAAAAACTGTTGCGGTCCCCTATACTTGTGGGTTATCAAGACTATTTTCTGGCGCCGTTGCCGGGGAGCATAGCTCTATTCTTTGAGTCACTTGGGATTTATATGTGCTGATCACTATGAGGAACTTGAAAGACGAAAGAACTAAGATATTCCCCTCAACTACAAGGGGAGGTAAGGAACTGCCATCTAGCTCTGCACTTGATTCTCCTTCTGTTTTGAGTAAACTTGCGGCACCTAAACCTTCTTCTGCTATTAGTTCTGATATGTCACATCTTATTGATGATGCCACTTCTGCTATGCGTGATGCTTATGATGAAACTACTTCTATGCTTGATAATACTATGCCATTAGGTGAATTTCTTGATGAAAAACTTGCTAGGGCTAGAGAGAATGAAATTATTGAAACTGATAATACTGATGAAAGTGATGATGAAGATTCTCCCCCTAGATATGAATTGCCTGTTGTGCCTGAGGGTTATGTTATGGATGAAGAAACTGCTAGAGATTTTCTTGCTTGCAATGATAGATTTGATCTTAAGAAATTATTAGCTAACCTAAAAGAAAAATCTCTGAATGCTAGAATGAAATATGACCCTACTTTTGCTACTTCACCTATCTGTATTACTGATAAGGATTATGATTTCTCTGTCGATCCTAAGATAATTGCTTTGTTGAATCTGATCCTTTTTATGGCTATGAATCTGAAACTGTTGTGGCACATCTTACTAAATTGAATGATATAGCCACCCTATTCACTCATGAGGAAAAAAATCGTTACTACTATATCCTTAAGCTATTTCCATTCTCATTAAAGGGTGATGCTAAAACATGGTTTAATTCTCTTGATCATGGTTGTGTGCTTAGTCCCGAGGATATGATTTATTACTTTTCTGCTAAATATTTCCCCGCTCATAAGAAACAAGTTACCTTAAGGGAAATATATAATTTTGTGCAAATTGAAGAAGAGACTCTCCCACAAGCTTGGGGGAGGCTTCTCCAGTTACTTAATGCTTTGCCTGATCATCCTCTCAAGAAAAATGAAATACTTGATATCTTTTATATTGGACTAACCGATGCTTCCAGAGACCACCTGGATAGTTGTGCTAGTTGTGTTTTCAGGGAAAGAAACTGTTGGTCAATCTGAATTGCCATTGAATAATATGTTGACTAATGAAAACAATTGGACACTTCTTGAACCAACTCCTAAGCCAACTCTGAAGAAAAGGGGTATTCTATTTATCAGTCCTGAAGATATGCAAGAGGCAAAGAAATATATGAAATAAAAGGGTATTAAACCTGAAGATGTTAAGAATTTACCGCCTATTGAAGAAATACATGGTCTTGATAACCCGACACAGGTAGTAAAGGTAAATTCTCTCTATAGATTTGAGGAAGGTGATATCCCTCGTTATAAGTCTGCTAGCTAATGCTTGGATGAGTTTGATAATTTTATTGTTAAACAAAAAAACTTCAATGCTTATGTTGGTAGACAATTGAAACGCAATGCTTATATGATTGAACAGTTGAGTGATTATATATCTAGAGTTAAAGGTGAACTTAAACTCATTAGTAAACATGCTTCTATGGCTACCACTCAAGTAGAACAAGTGCTTAAAGCACAAAATAATTTGCTCAATGAATTGAATAACAAGAAAAATGATAATGTTGTTAGATTTATGACTAGAGGGGGTAAAATGACTCAGGAACCTTTGTATCCTGAGGCCACCCTAAGAGAATTGAGCAAGACTCTCAGAGAAATAATGTTGATGCACCTAGTCCTCTAAAAAGAAGAAAAAGAAAAATGATAGGACTTTGCATGCTTCTAGTGAACCTGTTGTTGACACACCTGAGAATCCTAATGATATTTCTATTTTTGATGCTGAAACACAATCTGGTGATGAACATGAACCTAGTGATAATGTTAATGATGATGTTCATGGTGATGCTCAACCTAGCAATAACAATGATGTAGAGGTTGAAACTGCTGTTGATCTTGATAACCCACAATCAAAGAATCAACGTTATGATAAGAAAGACTTTGTTGCTAGGAAGCACGGTAAAGAAAGAGAACCATGGGTTCAGAAACCCATGCCTTTTCCTCCTAAACCATCCAAGAAAAATGATGATGAGGATTTTGAGCGCTTTGCTGAAATGATTAGACCTATCTTTTTGTGTATGCGTTTGACTGATATGCTTAAAATGAATCCTTATGCTAAGTACATGAAAGATATTGTTACAAATAGAAGAAAGATACCGGAAGCTGAAATTTCCACCATGCTTGCTAATTATACTTTTAAGGGTGGAATACCAAAGAAACTAGGAGATCCAGGAGTACCAACTATACCATGCCCCATTGAAAGAAACTATGTTAAAACTGCTTTATGTGATCTTGGAGCCAGTGTTAGTGTTATGCCTCTCTCTTTATATCATAGACTTGACTAGAATAAGTTGACACCTACTGAAATATCTTTGCAAATGGCCGATAAATCAACCGCTATACCTGTTGGTATTTGTGAGAATGTGCCTGTTGTGGTTGCAAACGTTACTATTTTAACGGACTTTGTTATTCTTGATATTCTCGAGGACGATAGTATGTCCATTATACTTGGTAGACCCTTTTTGAATGCTGCAGGGGATGTTATTGATTGCAACAAAGGCAATGTCAATTTTCATGTTAATGGTAACAAGCATATGGTACACTTACCGAGGAAACAACCTCAAGTCCACAGTATAAATTCTATTGAAAAAATTCCAACTATTACTATTGGAGGTTTTGAATTTCCTCTTCCTACTGTCAAGAATAAATATGATATTCTTATTGTTGGGGACATACATATCCCCGTTGAGGTAACCTAGTGTTATTCGAAATTTCTCTGGTTCCATGTTATTCGAAAAGAGTTTGTTAACAAGACTAGATCAACCTTGTTACTGGATTCCTTTTGATGAGCATGAGATGGATGAAGTTAGAAAGCACAACCTTTTGTACCCTCCTTTTACTTTCTGTTATTTAGATTAAATAAAGCAAAATAGTATTTTCTGTCTGTTTTCTGAATTATCCTTGCAATAAAAAAAATAACCCGAAAATAAAAGTTCTCCAAATGCCCTGAAAATGAAATATGATTTTTTCTAGAATATTTGAGAATATCTGGCACTGAGAACAGATCAGGGGGAGCCAGCACCTGTCCACGAGGGTCCAGGGCGCGCCCTCCCCCTGGGCGCGCCCCTTGCCTCGTGGGCTCCTGGTGGCCCCCTCCACTTATTCCAGCACCCACACACTCCTTCTTCCTCCCAAAAAATCACCAACGAGCTCAAACTCGTGTTCTAGCTCATCTTGCTGCCGTTTTGACCTCCTTGCTCAAAGCTTCACTCATAAAACTGCTTTGGGGGATTGTTCTTCGGTATGTGACTCCTCCAATGGTCCAATTAGTTTTTGTTTTAATGCTTTATTCATTGCAAATTTTTGCTGCTAAGGCAACCCCGTTCTTGAGCTTGCTTGTCAAATTTATATGGTCCCAAGTAGTTCAAATGCATGATATAGTCCCTAGGCACTTGTGAGAGTAGTTGCTATCAATTTTGTTGAGTCTGGTTAACTTTTATTTTGAGCTACTAAAAATTTCATAAATTTTCAGAAAATGATGAAGAGATTTTTGAGGGGCTCTTCAAGCCAAAGCTCGAAGGATAAGCAAAATTAAGAGGATAAAAAGCCCAAATATAATCTCCCTCGCACTGCGGAAGTTCGTCCGTGTGAATGGCCTTGTGATGAGTTCTTGAGAGAAGCCGTGATTCATAATGATTTTTATTATTTAGCTGAGAATGCAGGCCTCACCGACTTCCTCGATGACCAATGCGAATAGTATCTCCTACTCACTAATATTTTCGTGCAAAATTTTCATTTCCTTGCTAGGTAATCACCACCTTCAGTGGAGTTTCACTTATATGATGAGGTTGAGGAGATGTCACTGCATGATTTTTGTCGGGTCTGCAAGATACCCTTTGTGGGCAGCATAGAGGAACCACATCGTAGTGATGTGGATGGATTTATTGATAGAATTGTTGTAAGGGAAACGAGGAAAGTTTCCGATGCAAGAATTACTAGCATACACTTTCCTGTTCTACGTTACTTTGCAATATTTGCTAGTAGATGTTTAATTGGTCGCGGGAACAGTGGAAATCATAGTGCCCCTGATATTGTTATTTTGCACCATGCTTTGTTTCGTGATACAACTTCCAGTTTAGGCGTTATTATTGCTAAGCGATTAAGTTTGAACCGTACAAAGGGACCCATCTTCGGCGGTATCTTTGCTTTGCGCCTTGCTGCACACTTTAAGATACCTATTAGGCATTATGAGAAAGAGGAAAAGTTGCTGCCCCCTATTTTTCTAGATTATAAGAGTATGGTAGCACATGAATTTATTGTTAAAAATAAGAATATGATGCTTAAGTATAAATTGATATTTAATAAAACTCACTGTGAGACTATTATCTTTCCTGCACCCTCTTTTTTTAACATACTTTTAGGCACGTACCTCATCTTGCCCGAGTCCATTTATGCATACTGGAGGCTGACACAAGTCCCAAAGCCTGAGCCTGAGCCACCACTTGACCCTTATCGACAGTCTGTCTAAAAGTGGGATCCGGAGGAGAATGCCAACCAGTGACACCCAGATGACACTCCTCCGCACACCGGAGAAGGCAACTTTGATCCGTGGGCATAGACCAACTTAGGCCAAAAGCCTAAGATTGGGGGAGTACGTATTTCTCACCGACATTACATTCATGTTTACACACTCATGCCAGTTGTCGGTGCTCATACTTTTTCATTTTACTATCCATGCTAGTTTATTTTCTTTTCTTGCTTTCTTCTTGTGTGTTTGAAAAACCTTAGAAAAACAAAAAAAGTTATAGCTTTTAGCTAGTTTACTTTCTATGCCTATAGTAGTAGTAGTTAAAAGAAAACCCCAAAAGATTTCTCGTTCCTCTTTTGCTTGTTGGGAGCTTTCCCATGTAAATAGTTTTATTTCTTTTCTTTTCTTTGGGGGTCGAGAGGAGATGATTAACAAACCCTGGGATGCTATTATGTGTCGGTCATCAACACTGGCAGTTTTGGCCGATTCTGGCCCGTTTCATGGACTATTACTCACTGTTTTGGGGTCCCGGAGTGATTACCACGATTAACAAACCCTGGGATGCGTCTATGTGTCGGTCATCAACACTGGCAGTTTTGGCCGATTCTG
>NC_057804.1:450027047-450027625 GCF_018294505.1 Triticum aestivum
AGTTAATCAACCCAAGGGTGCGCTTACATGTCGGTCATCAATACTGGCAGTTTTGGCCGATTCTGGCCCGTTTCATGGACTATTACTCACAGTTTTGGGGTCCCAGAGTGATTAGCACGATTAACAAACCCTAGGATGCGTCTACGTGTCGGTGACCAACACTGGCAGTTTTGGCCGATTCTGGCCCGTTTCATGGACTATTACTCACTGTTTTGGGGTCCCAGAGTGATTTCCACGATTAACAAACCCTGGGATGCGTTTACGTGTCGGTCATCAACACTGGCAGTTTTGGCCGATTCTTGCCCGTTTCATGGACTATTTCTCACTCTTTTGGGGTCCCAGAGTGATTACCACGATTAACAAACCCTGGGATGCTATTACGTGCCGGTCATCAACACTGGCAGTTCTAGCTGATTCTGGCCCGTTTCATGAACTATTACTCACTGTTTTGGGGTCCCGGTGTTATTACCATGATTAACAAACCCTAGGATGCGTTTACGTGTTGGTCATCAACACTCGCAGTTTTGGCTGATTCTGGCCCGTTTCATGGACTATTACTCACTGTTTTGGGGTCTCGG
>NC_057804.1:450031453-450032355 GCF_018294505.1 Triticum aestivum
CTGGCCCGTTTCATGGACTATTACTCACTGTTTTGGGGTCCCAGAGTGATTTCCATGATTAACAAACCCTGGGACGCTATTACATGTCGGTCATCAACACTGGTAGTTTTGGCCGATTCTTGCCCGTTTCATGGACTATTACTCACTGTTTTGGGGTCCCGGAGTTATTACCACGATTAACAAACCCTGAAACGCATCTACGTGTTGGTCATCAACACTGGCAGTTTTGGCCGATTCTGGCCCGTTTCATGGACTATTACGCACTGTTTTGGGGTTGGAGAGTGATTTCCACGATTAACAAACCCTGGGATGCGTTTACGTCTCGGTCATCAACAGTGGCAGTTTTGGCCTATTCTGGCCCGTTTCATGGACTATTACTCACTGTTTTTGGGTCCCGGAGTAATTTCCACGATTAACAAACCCTGGGATGTGTTTACGTGTCGGTCATCAATACTGCTAGTTTTGGCCGATTCTGGCCCGTTTCATCTACTATTACTCACTGTTTTGGGGTCCCAGAGTGATTTCCACGATTAACAAACCCTGTGATGCGTTTACGTGTTGGTCATCAACACTCGCAGTTTTGGCCGATTCTGGCCCATTTCTTGGATTATTACTCACCGTTTTGGGGTCCCGAAGCGATTTCCATAGTTAATCAACCCAAGGGTGCGCTTACATGTCGGTCATCAATACTGGCAGTTTTGGCCGATTCTGGCCCGTTTCATGGACTATTACTCACTGTTTTGGGGTCCCGGAGTGATTACCACGATTAACAAACCCTGGGATGCGTCTACGTGTCGGTCACCAACACTGGCAGTTTTGGCCGATTCTGGCCCGTTTCATGGACTATTACTCACTGTTTTTGGGTCCCAGAGTGATTTCCATGATTAACAAAACCTGGGATG
>NC_057804.1:450032581-450033680 GCF_018294505.1 Triticum aestivum
TCGGTCATCAACACTGGCAGTTTTGGCCGATTCTGGCCCGTTTCATGGACTATTACTCACTGTTTTGGGGTCCCAGAGTGATTTCCATGATTAACAAAACCTGGGATGCGTTTACGTTTCAGTCATCAACACTGCCAGTTTTGGCCGATTCTGGCCCGTTTCATGGAGTATTACTCACTGTTTTGGGGTCCCGGTGTGATTTCCATGATTAACAAACCCTGGGATGCATTTACGTGTCGGTCATCAACAATCGCAGTTTTGGCCGATTCTGGCCCGTTTCATGGACTATTACTCACTGTTTTGGGTTCCCGGAGTGATTACCACGATTAACAAACCCTGGGATGCGTCTACGTGTTGGTCATCAACACTGACAGTTTTGGCCGATTCTGGCCCGTTTCATGGACTATTACTAACTATTTTGGGGTTCCAGAGTGATTACCACGATTAACGAACCCTGGGACGCGTCTATGTGTCGGTCATCAACACTCACAGTTTTGGCCAATTCTGGCCCATTTCATGGACTATTACTCACTGTTTTGGGGTCCCAGAGTGATTTCCACGATTAACAAACCCTGTGATGCGTTTACATTTTGGGCATCAACACTCCAGCACCTGTCCACGAGGGTCCAGGGCGCGCCCTCCCCCTGGGCGCGCCCCTTGCCTCGTGGGCTCCTGGTGGCCCCCTCCACTTATTCCAGCACCCACACACTCCTTCTTCCTCCCAAAAAATCACCAACGAGCTCAAACTCGTGTTCTAGCTCATCTTGCTGCCGTTTTGACCTCCTTGCTCAAAGCTTCACTCATAAAACTGCTTTGGGGGATTGTTCTTCGGTATGTGACTCCTCCAATGGTCCAATTAGTTTTTGTTTTAATGCTTTATTCATTGCAAATTTTTGCTGCTAAGGCAACCCCGTTCTTGAGCTTGCTTGTCAAATTTATATGGTCCCAAGTAGTTCAAATGCATGATATAGTCCCTAGGCACTTGTGAGAGTAGTTGCTATCAATTTTGTTGAGTCTGGTTAACTTTTATTTTGAGCTACTAAAAATTTCATAAATTTTCAGAAAATGATGAAGAGATTTTTGAGGGGCTCTTCAAGCC
>NC_057804.1:450033690-450034128 GCF_018294505.1 Triticum aestivum
TATTACTCACTGTTTTGGGGTCCCGGAGTTATTACCACGATTAACAAACCCTGAAACGCATCTACGTGTTGGTCATCAACACTGGCAGTTTTGGCCGATTCTGGCCCGTTTCATGGACTATTACGCACTGTTTTGGGGTTGGAGAGTGATTTCCACGATTAACAAACCCTGGGATGCGTTTACGTCTCGGTCATCAACAGTGGTAGTTTTGGCCTATTCTGGCCCGTTTCATGGACTATTACTCACTGTTTTTGGGTCCCGGAGTGATTTCCACGATTAACAAACCCTGGGATGCGTTTACGTGTCGGTCATCAATACTGCTAGTTTTGGCCGATTCTGGCCCGTTTCATGGACTATTACTCACTGTTTTGGGGTCCCAGAGTGATTTCCACGATTAACAAACCCTGTGATGCGTTTACGTTTTGGGCATCAACACTC
>NC_057804.1:450034138-450035579 GCF_018294505.1 Triticum aestivum
GGAGAGTGATTTCCACGATTAACAAACCCTGGGATGCGTCTACATGTTGGTCATCAAGAGTGGCAGTTTTGGCCGATTCTGGCCCGTTTCATGGACTATTACTCACTGTTTTGCGGTCCCAGAGTGATTACCACGATTAACGAACCCTGGGACGCGTCTATGTGTCGGTCATCAACACTCGCAGTTTTGGCCGATTCTGGCCCGTTTCATGAACTATTACTCACTGTTTTGGGGTCCCAGAGTGATTTCCACGATTAACAAATCCTGGGATGCGTTTACGTGTCGGTCATCAACACTCACAGTTTTGGCCGATTCTGGCCCGTTTCATGGACTATTACTCACTGTTTTGGGGTCCGAGAGTGATTACCACGATTAACAAACCCTGGGATGCGTTTACGTATCGGTCATCAACACTGGCAGTTTTGGCCGATTCTGGCGCATTTCATGGACTATTACTCACTGGTTTGGGGTCATGGAGTGATTACCACGATTAACAAACCCTGGGATGCGTCTACGTGTTGGTCATCAACACTGGCAGTTTTGGCCGATTCTGGCCCGTTTCACGGACTATTACTCACTGTTTTGGGGTCCCAGAGTGATTTCCACGATTAACAAATCTTGGGATGCGTTTACTTATCTATCATCAACACTGGCAATTTTGGCCGATTCTAGCCCGTTTCATGGACTATTACTCACTGTTTTGGGGTCCCGGAGTGATTACCACGATTAACAAACCCTGGGATGCGTCTACGTGTCGGTCATCAACACTGGCAGTTTTGGCCGATTCTGGCCCGTTTCATCGACTATTACTCACTGTTTTGGGGTCCCAGAGTGATTTCCACGATTAACAAACCCTGTGATGCGTTTACGTGTTGGTCATCAACACTCGCAGTTTTGGCCGATTCTGGCCCATTTCTTGGATTATTACTCACCGTTTTGGGGTCCCGAAGCGATTTCCATAGTTAATCAACCCAAGGGTGCGCTTACATGTCGGTCATCAACACTGGCAGTTTTGGCCGATTCTAGCCCGTTTCATGGACTATTACTCACTGTTTTGGGGTCCCGGAGTGATTACCACGATTAACAAACCCTGGGATGCGTCTACGTGTCGGTCACCAACACTGGCAGTTTTGGCCGATTCTGGCCCGTTTCATGGACTATTACTCACTGTTTTGGGTCCCAGAGTGATTTCCATGATTAACAAAACCTGGGATGCGTTTACGTTTCAGTCATCAACACTGCCAGTTTTGGTGGATTCTGGCCCGTTTCATGGACTATTACTCACTGTTTTGGGGTCCCAGAGTGATTTCCACGATTAACAAACCCTGGGATGCATTTACGTTTGGTCATCAACAATCGCAGTTTTTGCCGATTCTGGCCCGTTTCATGGACTATTACTCACTGTTTTGGGTTCTCGGAGTGATTACCACGATTAACAAAC
>NC_057804.1:450036220-450037227 GCF_018294505.1 Triticum aestivum
GGCCGATTCTGGCGCATTTCATGGACTATTACTCACTGGTTTGGGGTCATGGAGTGATTACCACGATTAACAAACCCTGGGATGCGTCTACGTGTCGGTCATCAACACTGGCAGTTTTGGCCGATTCTGGCCCGTTTCACGGACTATTACTCACTGTTTTGGGGTCCCAGAGTGATTTCAACGATTAACAAATCTTGGGATGCGTTTACTTGTCGATCATCAACACTGGCAGTTTTGGCCGATTCTGGCCCGTTTCATGGACTATTACTCACTGTTTTGGGGTCCCAGAGTGTTTTCCACGATTAAAAAACCCTGGGATGCGTTTACGTGTCGGTCATCAACACTGGCAGTTTTGGCCGATTCTTGCCCGTTTCATGGACTATTGCTCACTGTTTTGGGGTCCCAGAGTGATTACCACGATTAACAAACCCTGGGATGCTATTACGTGCCGGTCATCAACACTGGCAGTTTTGGCTGATTCTGGCCCGTTTCATGAACTATTACTCACTGTTTTGGGGTCCCGGAGTTATTACCATGATTAACAAACCCTAGGATGCGTTTACGTGTTGGTCATCAACACTCGCAGTTTTGGCTGATTCTGGCCCGTTTCATGGACTATTACTCACAGTTTTGGGGTCCCGGAGTGATTACCACGATTAACAAACCCTGGGATGCGTTTACGTGTCGGTCATCAATACTGCTAGTTTTGGCCGATTCTGGCCCGTTTCATCGACTATTACTCACTGTTTTGGGGTCCCAGAGTGATTTCCACGATTAACAAACCCTGTGATGCGTTTACGTGTTGGTCATCAACACTCGCAGTTTTGGCCGATTCTGGCCCATTTCTTGGATTATTACTCACCGTTTTGGGGTCCCGAAGCGATTTCCATAGTTAATCAACCCAAGGGTGCGCTTACATGTCGGTCATCAACACTGGCAGTTTTGGCCGATTCTAGCCCGTTTCATGGACTATTACTCACTGTTTTGGGGTCCCGGAGTGATTACCA
>NC_057804.1:450037840-450038499 GCF_018294505.1 Triticum aestivum
ACATGTCGGTCATCAACACTGGTAGTTTTGGCCGATTCTTGCCCGTTTCATGGACTATTACTTACTGTTTTGGGGTCCCGGAGTTATTACCACGATTAACAAACCCTGAAACGCATCTACGTGTTGGTCATCAACACTGGCAGTTTTGGCCGATTCTGGCCCATTTCATGGACTACACTCACAGTTTTGTCCTATTCTGGCCCGTTTCATGGACTATTACTCACTGTTTTGGGGTCCAAGAGTGATTACCACGATTAACAAACCCTGGGATGCGTTTACGTATCGGTCATCAACACTGGCAGTTTTGGCCGATTCTGGAGCATTTCATGGACTATTACTGACTGGTTTGGGGTCATGGAGTGATTACCACGATTAACAAACCCTGGGATGCGTCTACGTGTCGGTCATCAACACTGGCAGTTTTGGCCGATTCTGGCCCGTTTCACGGACTATTACTCACTGTTTTGGGGTCCCAGAGTGATTTCAACGATTAACAAATCTTGGGATGCGTTTACTTGTCGATCATCAACACTGGCAGTTTTGGCCGATTCTGGCCCGTTTCATGGACTATTACTCACTGTTTTGGGGTCCCAGAGTGTTTTCCACGATTAAAAAACCCTGGGATGCGTTTACGTGTCGGTCATCAACACTGGCAGTTT
>NC_057804.1:450038509-450039316 GCF_018294505.1 Triticum aestivum
CCCGTTTCATGGACTATTACTCACTGTTTTGGGGTCCCAGAGTGATTTCCACGATTAACAAACCCTGGGATGTGTCTATGTGTCAGTCATCAACAGTGGCAGTTTTGGCCTATTCTGGCCCGTTTCATGGACTATTACTCACTGTTTTGGGGTCCTGGAGTGATTTCCACGATTATAAAACCCTGGGATGCGTCTATGTGTCGGTCATCAACACTCGCAGTTTTGGCCGGTTCTGGCCCGTTTCATGGACTATTACTCACTGTTTTGGGGTTCCGGAGTGATTTCTACGATTAACAAACCCTGGGATGCATTTACGTGTCGGTCATCAATACTGCCAGTTTTGGCCGATTCTGGCCCGTTTCATGTACTATAACTCACTGTTTTGAGGTCCCGGAGTGATTACCACGATTAACAAACCCTGGGATGCGTCTACATGTCGGTCACCAACACTGGCAGTTTTGGCCGATTCTGGCCCGTTTCATGGACTATTACTCACTATTTTGGTGTCCCAGAGTGATTTCCACGATTAACAAACCCTGGGATGCGTTTACGTGTCGGTCATCAACACTCACAGTTTTGGCCGATTCTGGCCCGTTTCATGGACTATTACTACTGTTTTGGGGTCCCAGAGTGATTACCACGATTAACAAACCCTGGGATGCGTCTACGTGTCGGTCATCAACACTCGCAGTTTTGGCCAATTCTGGCCCATTTCATGGACTATTACTCACTGTTTTGGGTCGGAGAGTGATTTCCACGATTAACAAACCCTGGGATGTGTCTACGTGTCGGTCATCAACAGTGGCA
>NC_057804.1:450039326-450040005 GCF_018294505.1 Triticum aestivum
CAACACTGGCAGTTTTGGCCGATTCTGGCCCGTTTCATGGACTATTACTCACTGTTTTTGGGTCCCAGAGTGATTTCCATGATTAACAAAACCTGGGATGCGTTTACGTTTCGGTCATCAACACTGCCAGTTTTGGCCGATTCTGGCCCGTTTCATGGAGTATTACTCATTGTTTTGAGGTCCCAAAGTGATTACCACGATTATAAAACCCTGGGATGCGTTTACGTGTCGGTCATCAACACTCACAGTTTTGGCCGACTCTAGCGCATTTCATGGACTATTACTCACTGGTTTGGGGTCATGGAGTGATTACCACGATTAACAAACCCTGGGATGCGTCTACGTGTCGGTCATCAACACTGGCAGTTTTGGCCGATTCTGGCCCGTTTCACGGACTATTACTCACTATTTTGGGGTCCTAGAGTGATTTCCATGATTAACAAATCTTGGGATGCGTTTACTTGTCTATCATCAACACTGGCAGTTTTGGCCGATTCTGGCCCGTTTCATGGACTATTACTCATTGTTTTGGGGTCCCAAAGTGTTTTCCACGATTAAAAAACCCTGGGATGCGTTTACGTGTCGGTCATCAACACTGGCAGTTTTGGCCGATTCTTGCCCGTTTCATGGACTATTGCTCACTGTTTGGGGTCCCAGAGTGATTACCACGATTA
Source organism: Triticum aestivum (assembly GCF_018294505.1). Taxonomy (NCBI): domain Eukaryota; kingdom Viridiplantae; phylum Streptophyta; class Magnoliopsida; order Poales; family Poaceae; genus Triticum; species Triticum aestivum. Next base: position 450,040,001 of record NC_057804.1, read on the forward strand.
ACAAA
>NC_057804.1:450040015-450040701 GCF_018294505.1 Triticum aestivum
GCCCGTTTCATGGACTATTACTCACTGTTTTGGGGTCCCAGAGTGATTACCACGATTAACAAACCCTGGGATGTGTTTACGTGTCGGTCAACAACACTGGCAATTTTGGCCGATTATGGCGCATTTCATGGACTATTACTCACTGGTTTGGGGTCGAAGAGTGATTTCCACGATTAACAAACCCTGGGATGCGTCTACGTGTCGGCCATCAACAGTGGCAGTTTTGGCCGATTCTGGCCCGTTTCATGGACTATTACTCACTGTTTTGGGGTCCCGGAGTGTTTTCCATGATTAAAAAACCCTGGGATGCGTTTACGTGTCGGTCATTAACACTTGCAGTTTTGGCCGATTCTGGCCCGTTTCATGGACTGTTGCTCACTGTTTTGGGGTCCCAGAGTGATTACCACGATTAACAAAACCTGGGATGCTATTACGTGCCGGTCATCAACACTGGCTGTTTTGGCCGATTCTGGCCCGTTTCATGAACTATTACTCACTGTTTTGGGGTCCCGGAGTCATTACCATGATTAACAAACCCTGGGATGCATCTACGTGTCGGTCATCAACACTGGTAGTTTTGGCCGATTCTGGCCCATTTCATGGATATTACTCACTATTTTGGGGTCCCGAAGTGATTTCCACGATTAACAAACCCTGGGATGCGTTTACGTGTCGATCATCAACAC
>NC_057804.1:450042325-450043106 GCF_018294505.1 Triticum aestivum
TTCTGGCCCGTTTCATGGACTATTACTCACTGTTTTTGGGTCCCAGAGTGATTTCCATGATTAACAAAACCTGGGATGCGTTTACGTTTCGGTCATCAACACTGCCAGTTTTGGCCGATTCTGGCCCGTTTCATGGAGTATTACTCATTGTTTTGGGGTCCCAAAGTGATTACCACGATTATAAAACCCTGGGATGCGTTTACGTGTTGGTCATCAACACTCACAGTTTTGGCCGACTCTGGCGCATTTCATGGACTATTACTCACTGGTTTGGGGTCATGGAGTGATTACCACGATTAACAAACCCTGGGATGCGTCTACGTGTCGGTCATCAACACTGGCAGTTTTGGCCGATTCTGGCCCGTTTCACGGACTATTACTCACTGTTTTGGGGTCCCAGAGTGATTTCCATGATTAACAAATCTTGGGATGCGTTTACTTGTCTATCATCAACACTGGCAGTTTTGGCCGATTCTGGCCCGTTTCATGGACTATTACTCACTGTTTTGGGGTCCCAGAGTGTTTTCCACGATTAAAAAACCCTGGGATGCGTTTACGTGTCGGTCATCAACACTGGCAGTTTTGGCCGATTCTTGCCCGTTTCATGGACTATTGCTCACTGTTTTGGGGTCCCAGAGTGATTACCACGATTAACAAACCCTGGGATGCTATTACGTGCCGGTCATCAACACTGGCAGTTTTGGCTGATTCTGGCCCGTTTCATGAACTATTACTCACTGTTTTGGGGTCCCGGAGTTATTACCATGATTAACAAACCCTA
>NC_057804.1:450043206-450043908 GCF_018294505.1 Triticum aestivum
TCAACACTCACAGTTTTGGCCAATTCTGGCCCGTTTATTGGATTATTAGTCACCGTTTTGAGTTCCGAGGCGATTTCCATAGTTATTGAACCCCAAGGTGTGCTTACATGTCGGTTATCAACACTGGCAGTTTTGGCCGATTCTGGCCCGTTTCATGGACTATTACTAACTGTTTTGCGGTCCCGTAGTGATTTCCACGATTAACGAACCCTGGGGTGCGTCTACGTGTCAGTCATCAACACTGGCAGTTTTGGCCAATTCTGGCCCGTTTCATGGACTATTACTCACTGTTTTTCGGTCCCGGAGTGATTTCCACGATTAACGAACCCTGGGGTGCGTTTACGTGTCGGTCATCAACACTCGCAGTTTTGGCTGATTCTGGCCCGTTTCTTGGATTATTACTCACTGTTTTGAGGTCCTGAAGCAATTTCCATAGTTATTGAACCCCAAGGTGCACTTATATGTTGGTCATCAACATTGGCAGTTTTGGCCGATTATGGCCCATTTCATGGAGTATTACTCATTGTTTTGGGGTCGCGGAGTGATTTCCATGATTAACGAACCCTGGGTGCGTTTACGTGTCGGTCATCAACACAGGCAGTTTTGGCCGATTCTGGCCTGTTTCATGGACTACTACTCACAGTTTTGCGGTCCCGGAGTGATTTCCATGATTAACGAACCCTGGGGTGAGTTTACGTGTCG
>NC_057804.1:450043918-450045059 GCF_018294505.1 Triticum aestivum
TTTACGTGTCGGTCATCAACACTCACAGTTTTGGCCGATTCTGGCCCGTTTATTGGATTATTACTCACTATTTTGAGCTCCCGAAGCGATTTCCATAGTCATTGAACCCCAAGATGCGCTTACATGTCCGTCATAAACACTGGCAGTTTTGGACGATTCTAGCCCATTTCATGGACTATTACTCACTGTTTTGGGTCATGGAGTGATTTCCATGATTAATGAACCCTGGGGTGCATTTATGTGTTGGTCATCAACACTCACAGTTTTGGCCGATTCTGGCCCGTTTCTTGGATTATTACTCATCGTTTTGAGTTCCCAAGCGATTTCCACAGTTACTGAACCCCAAGGTGTGCTTACATGTTGGTCATCAACCCTGGTAGTTTTGGCCGATTCTGGCCTGTTTCATGGACAATTAGTAACTGTTTTGCGGTCCCGTAGTGATTTCCACGATTAACGAACCCTGGGGTGCGTTTATGTGTCGGTCATCAACACAGGCAGTTTTGGCCGATTCTGGCCCGTTTCATGGACTATTACTCACTGTTTTGTGGTTCTGGAGTGATTTCCACGATTAACGAACCCTGTGGTGCGCTTACATGTCCGTCATAAACACTGGCAGTTTTGGCCGATTCTCGCTAGTTTTATGGACTATTACTCACTGTTTCGCGGTCCAAGAGTGATTTCCACGATTAACGAACCCTGGGGTGCATTTACGTGTCGGTCGTCAACACTCGCAGTTTTGGCTGATTCTGGCCCGTTTCTTGGATTATTACTCACTGTTTTGAGGTCCTGAAGCAATTTCCATAGTTATTGAACCCCAAGGTGCACTTATATGTTGGTCATCAACATTGGCAGTTTTGGCCAATTATGGCCCATTTCATGGACTATTACTCACTGTTTTGCGGTCGCGGAGTGATTTCCATGATTAACGAACCTTGGGTGCGTTTACGTGTCGGTCATCAACACAGGCAGTTTTGGCCGATTCTGGCCCGTTTCATGGACTACTACTCACTGTTTTGCAGTCCCGGAGTGATTTCCATGATTAACGAACCCTGGGGTGAGTTTACGTGTCGGTCATCAACACTGGCAGTTTTGGCCGATTCTGGCCCGTTTCTTGGACTATTACTCACTGTTTTGAGGTCCC
>NC_057804.1:450053317-450054874 GCF_018294505.1 Triticum aestivum
GGTGCGTTTACGTGTCGGTCATCAACACTCGCAGTTTTGGCCGATTCTGCAAGTTTCATGGACTATTACTCACTGTTTCGCGGTCCCGGTGTGATTTCCACGATTAACGAACCCTAGGTGCATTTACGTGTCAGTCATCAACACTTGCAGTTTTGCCGATTCTGGCCCGTTTCTTGGATTACTACTCACTGTTTTGAGGTCCCGAAGCAATTTCCAAATCGTTTTGAACCCCAAGGTGCGCTTACATGTCAGTCATCAACACTGGCAGTTTTGGCCGATTCTGGACCATTTCATGGACTATTACTCACTGTTTTGCGGTCCCAGAGTGATTTCCACGATGAAAGAACCCTAGGTGCGTTTACGTGTCGTTCATCAACACTCACAGTTTTGGCCGATTCTGGCCCGTTTATTGGATTATTACTCACTATTTTGAGGTCCCGAAGCGATTTCCATAGTTATTGAACCCCAAGATGCGCTTACATGTCCGTCATAAACACTGGCAGTTTTGGACGATTCTAGCCCATTTCATGGACTATTACTCACTGTTTTGGGTCATGGAGTGATTTCCATGATTAATGAACCCTGGGGTGCATTTATGTGTTGGTCATCAACACTCACAGTTTTGGCCGATTCTGGCCCGTTTCTTGGATTATTACTCATCGTTTTGAGTTCCCAAGCGATTTCCACAGTTACTGAACCCCAAGGTGTGCTTACATGTTGGTCATCAACCCTGGCAGTTTTGGCCGATTCTGGCCTGTTTCATGGACTATTAGTAACTGTTTTGCGGTCTCGTAGTGATTTCCACGATTAACGAACCCTGGGGTGCGTTTATGTGTCGGTCATCAACACAGGCAGTTTTGGCCGATTCTGGCCCGTTTCATGGACTATTACTCACTGTTTAGTGGTTTTGGAGTGATTTCCACGATTAACGAACCCTGTGGTGCGCTTACATGTCCGTCATAAACACTGGCAGTTTTGGCCGATTCTCGCTAGTTTTATGGACTATTACTCACTGTTTCGCGGTCCGAGAGTGATTTCCACGATTAACGAACCCTGGGGTGCGTTTACGTGTCGGTCATCAACACTCGCAGTTTTGGCTGATTCTGGCCCGTTTCTTGGATTATTACTCACTGTTTTGAGGTCCTGAAGTAATTTCCATAGTTATTGAACCCCAAGGTGCACTTATATGTTGGTCATCAACATTGGCAGTTTTGGCCAATTATGGCCCATTTCATGGACTATTACTCACTGTTTTGCGGTCGCGGAGTGATTTCCATGATTAACGAACCTTGGGTGCGTTTACGTGTCGGTCATCAACACAGGCAGTTTTGGCCGATTCTGGCCCGTTTCATGGACTACTACTCACTGTTTTGCAGTCCCGGAGTGATTTCCATGATTAACGAACCCTGGGGTGAGTTTACGTGTCGGTCATCAACACTGGCAGTTTTGGCCGATTCTGGCCCGTTTCTTGGACTATTACTCACTGTTTTGTGGTCCCGGAGTGATTTCCACGATTAACGAACCCTGTGGTGCGTTTACGTGTCGGTCATCAACACT
>NC_057804.1:450054884-450056437 GCF_018294505.1 Triticum aestivum
TGGCCCGTTTCATGGACTACTACTCACTGTTTTGCGGTCCCGGAGTGATTTCCATGATTAACGAACCCTGGGGTGAGTTTACGTGTCGGTCATCAACACTGGCAGTTTTGGCCGATTCTGGCCCGTTTCTTGGACTATTACTCACTGTTTTGTGGTCCCGGAGTGATTTCCACGATTAACGAACCCTGGGGTGCGTTTACGTGTCGGTCATCAACACTCGCAGTTTTGCCGATTCTGGCCCATTTCTTGGATTACTACTCACTGTTTTGAGGTCCTGAAGCAATTTCCAAATCGTTTTGAACCCCAAGGTGCGCTTACATGTCAGTCATCAACACTGGTAGTTTTGGCCGATTCTGGACCGTTTAATGGACTATTACTCACTGTTTTGCGGTCCCGGAGTGATTTCCACGATGAAAGAACCCTAGGTGCGTTTACGTGTTGGTCATCAACACTCACAGTTTTGGCCGATTCTGGCCCGTTTATTGGATTATTACTCACTATTTTGAGGTCCCGAAGCGATTTCCATAGTTATTGAACCCCAAGATGCGCTTACATGTCCGTCATAAACACTGGCAGTTTTGGACGATTCTAGCCCATTTCATGGACTATTACTCACTGTTTTGGGTCATGGAGTGATTTCCATGATTAATGAACCCTGGGGTGCATTTATGTGTTGGTCATCAACACTCACAGTTTTGGCCGATTCTGGCCCGTTTCTTGGATTATTACTCATCGTTTTGAGTTCCCAAGCGATTTCCACAGTTACTGAACCCCAAGGTGTGCTTACATGTTGGTCATCAACCCTGGCAGTTTTGGCCGATTCTGGCCTATTTCATGGACTATTAGTAACTGTTTTGCGGTCCCGTAGTGATTTCCACGATTAACGAACCCTGGGGTGCGTTTATGTGTCGGTCATCAACACAGCCAGTTTTGGCCGATTCTGGCCCGTTTCGTGGACTATTACTCACTGTTTTGTGGTTCCGGAGTGATTTCCATGATTAACGAACCCTGTGGTGCGTTTACGTGTCGGTCATCAACACTCGCAGTTTTAGCCGATTCTGGCCTGTTTCTTGGACTATTACTCACTGTTTTGTAGTCTCGGGGTGATTTCCACGATTAACGAACCCTAGGTGTGTTTACGTGTCGGTCATCAACACTCACAGTTTTGGCCAATTCTGGCCCGTTTATTGGATTATTACTCACTGTTTTGAGGCCCCAAAGCGATTTCCATGCTTATTGAACCCCAAGATGCGCTTACATGTCCGTCATCAACACTGGCAGTTTGGGACGATTCTGGCCCATTTCATGGACTATTACTCATTGTTTTGGGTCATGGAGTGATTTCCATGATTAATGAACCCTGGGGTGCATTTATGTGTCGGTCATCAACACTCACAGTTTTGGCTGATTTTGGCCCGTTTCTTGGATTATTAGTCACCGTTTTGAGTTCCCAGGCGATTTCCATAGTTATTGAACCCCAAGGTGTGCTTACATGTCGGTTATCAACACTGGCAGTTTTGGCCGATTCTGGCCCGTTTCATGGACTATTACTA
>NC_057804.1:450061518-450064941 GCF_018294505.1 Triticum aestivum
AACCCCAAGGTGCGCTTACATGTCGGTCATCAACACTGGCAGTTTTGGCTGATTTTGGCCCGTTTCATGGACTATTACAAACTGTTTTGCGGTCCCGCAGTGATTTCCACGATTAACGAACCCTGGGGTGCGTCTACGTGTCGGTCATCAACACTCGCAGTTTTGGCCGATTCTGGCCCGTTTCTTGGATTATTACTCACTGTTTTGAGGTCCCGAAGCGATTTCCATAGTTATTGAACCCCAAGGTGCGCTTACATGTCGGTCATCAACACTGGCAGTTTTGGACGATTCTGGCCCATTTCATGGACTATTACTCACTGTTTTGGGGTCACGGAGTGATTTCCATGATTAACGAACCCTGGGGTGCATTTATGTGTCGGTCATCAACAGTCACAGTTTTGGCCGATTCTGGCCCGTTTCTTGGATTATTACTCACCGTTTTGAGCTCCCAAGCGATTTCCACATTTATTGAACCCCAAGGTGCGCTTACATGTCGGTCATCAACACTGGCAGTTTTGGCCAATTCTAGCCCGTTTCATGGACTATTACTAACTGTTTTGCGGTCCCGGAGTGATTTCCATGATTAACCAATCCTGGGGTGCGTCTACGTGTCGGTCATCAACACTCGCAGTTTTGGCCGATTCTGGCCCGTTTCTTGGATTATTACTCACCGTTTTGAGGTCCCGAAGCAATTTCCATAGTTAATGAACCCCAAGGTGCGCTTACATGTCGGTCATCAACACTGGCAGTTTTGGCCGATTCTGGCCCGTTTCATGGACTATTACTCACTGTTTTGCGGTCCCGGGGTGATTTCCACGATTAACGAACCCTGGGGTGCGTTTACGTGTCGGTCATCAACACTCGCAGTTTTGGCCGATTCTGGCCCGTTTCTTGGATTATTACTCACTGTTTTGAGGTCCTGAAGCAATTTCCATAGTTATTGAACCCCAAGGTGCACTTATATGTTGGTCATCAACACTGGCAGTTTTGGCCGATTCTGGCCCATTTCATGGACTACTACTCACTGTTTTGTGGTCCCGGAGTGATTTCCATGATTAACGAACCCTGGGGTGAGTTTACGTGTCGGTCATCAACACTGGCAGTTTTCGCCGATTCTTGCCCGTTTCATGGACTATTACTCACTGTTTTGTGGTCCCGGAGTGATTTCCACGATTAACGAACCCTGCGGTGCGTTTACGTGTCGGTCATCAACACTCGCAGTTTTGGCCGATTCTGGCAAGTTTCATGGACTATTACTCACTGTTTCGCGGTCCCGGTGTGATTTCCACGATTAAGGAACCCTAGGTGCATTTACGTGTTAGTCATCAACACTTGCAGTTTTGCCGATTCTGGCCCGTTTCTTTGATTACTACTCACTGTTTTGAGGTCCCGAAGCGATTTCCAAATCGTTTTGAACCCCAAGGTGCGCTTACATGTCAGTCATCAACACTGGCAGTTTTGGCCGATTCTGGACCGTTTCATGGACTATTACTCACTGTTTTGCGGTCCCGGAGTGATTTCCACGATGAAAGAACCCTAGGTGCGTTTACGTGTCGGTCATCAACACACACAGTTTTGGCCGATTCTGGCCCGTTTATTGGATTATTACTCACTATTTTGAGGTCCCGAAGCGATTTCCATAGTTATTGAACCCCAAGATGCGCTTACATGTCCGTCATAAACACTAGCAGTTTTGGACGATTCTAGCCCATTTCATGGACTATTACTCATTGTTTTAGGTCATGGAGTGATTTCCATGATTAATGAACCCTGGGGCACATTTATCTGTTGGTCATCAACACTCACAGTTTTGGCCGATTCTGGCCCGTTTCTTGGATTATTACTCACCGTTTTGAGTTCCCAAGTGATTTCCACAGTTACTGAACCCCAAGGTGTGCTTACATGTTGGTCATCAACCCTGGAAGTTTTGGCCGATTCTGGCCTGTTTCATGGACTATTTCTAACTGTTTTGCGGTCCCATAGTGATTTCCATGATTAACGAACCCTGGGGTGCGTTATGTGTCGGTCATCAACACAGGCAGTTTTGGCCAATTCTGGCCCGTTTCATGGACTATTACTCACTGTTTTGTGGTTCCGGAGTGATTTCCACGATTAACGAACCCTAGGGTGTGTTTACGTGTCGGTCATCAACACTCGCAGTTTTGGCCGATTCTCGCTAGTTTTATGGACTATTACTCACTGTTTCGCGGTCCGAGAGTGATTTCCACGATTAACGAACCCTGGGTGCGTTTACGTGTCGGTCATCAACACTCGCGGTTTTGGCCGATTCTGGCCTGTTTCTTGGACTATTACTCACTGTTTTGTAGTCTCGGGGTGATTTCCACGATTAACGAACCCTAGGTGCGTTTACGTGTCGGTCATCAACACTCGCAGTTTTGGCCGATTCTGCCCGTTTATTGGATTATTACTCACTGTTTTGAGGTCCCAAAGCGATTTCCATGCTTATTGAACCCCAAGATGCGCTTCATGTCCGTCATCAACTCTAGCAGTTTGGGACGATTCTGGCCCATTTCATGGACTATTACTCATTGTTTTGGGTCACGGAGTGATTTCCATGATTAATGAACCCTAGGGTGCATTTATGTGTCGGTCATCAACACTCACAGTTTTGGCCGATTCTGGCCCGTTTCTTGGATTAACAGTCACCGTTTTGAGTTCTCAGGCCATTTCCATAGTTATTGAACCCCAAGGTGTGCTTACATGTCGGTTATCAACACTGGCAGTTTTGGCCAATTCTGGCCTGTTTCATGGACTATTACTAACTGTTTTGCGGTCCCGTAGTGATTTCCACGATTAACGAACCCTGGGGTGCGTCTACGTGTCGGTCATCAACACTCGCAGTTTTCGCCGATTCTGGCTCGTTTCTTGGATTATTACTCACTGTTTTGAGGTTCCGAAGCGATTTCCATAGTTATTGAACCCCAAGGTGCGCTTACATGTCGGTCATCAACACTGGCAGTTTTGGACGATTCTGGCCCATTTCTTGGACTATTACTCACTGTTTTGGGGTCACGGAGTGATTTCCATGATTAACGAACCCTGGGGTGCATTTATGTGTCGGTCATCAATAGTCATAGTTTTGGCCGATTCTGGCCCGTTTCTTGGATTATTACTCACCGTTTTGAGCTCCCAAGCGATTTCCACATTTATTGAACCCCAAGGTGCGCTTACATGTCGGTCATCAACACTGGCAGTTTTGGCCGATTCTGGCCCGTTTCTTGGACTATTACTCACTGTTTTGCGGTCCCGGAGTGATTTCCACGATTAACAAACCCTGGGTGTGTTTATGTGTCGGTCATCAACATAGGCAGTTTTGGCCGATTCTGGCCCGTTTCATGGACTATTACTCAGTGTTTTGTGGTCCCGGAGTGATTTCCACAATTAACGAACCCTGGGGTGCGT
>NC_057804.1:450066394-450067817 GCF_018294505.1 Triticum aestivum
CGCCTATATGTCGGTCACCAACACTGGCAGTTGTTGAACCGCAATGTGCGCCTACATATCGGTCATCAACACTGGGATTTTTAGCCGATTCAGGCCCGTTTCATGGACTATTACTCACTGTATTAGGGTGCCAGAGTGATTTCCACGATTACCGAACTCTGGGGTGCGTATACGTGTCGGTCATCAAAACTGGCAGTTTTGGACGACTGTGGACCGTTTCTTGGATTATTACTAACCGTTTTGTGGTCCCGAAGGGATTTCCATAGTTATTGAACCCTAGGATGCGCTTACATGTCGGTCATCAACACTGGCAGCTTTGACCAATTCTGGCCTGTTTCATGGACTATTACTCACAGTTTTGGGGTCCTGGAGTGATTTCCACGATTAATGAACCCTGGGGTGTGTTTACGTGTCGGTCATCACACTCGCAGTTTTGGCCGATTTTGGCCCGTTTCTTGGATTATTACTCACCGTTTTGGGGTCCCGAAGCGATTTCCATAGATGTTGAACCCTAGGGTGCGCTTACTTGTCGGTCAACAATATTGGTAGTTTTGCCCAATTATGACCCGTTTCATTGACTATTACTCACTATTTTGGGGTCCCGAAGTGATTTCCACGATTAACGAACCCTAGGGTGCGTTTACGTGTCGGTCATCAACACTGGCAATTTTGACCGATTCCGACCCGTTTCATGGACTGTTTTGGGGTCCCGGAGTGATTTCCGTGGTTAATGAACCCTGGGGTGCGTTTACATGTCGGTCATCAACACTCACAGTTTTGGCCGATTCTGGCCCGTTTCTTGGACTATTACTCACTGTTTTGGGGTCCCGAAGTGATTTACATAGTTGTTGAACCCCAAAGTGTGCTTACGTGTCGGTCATCAACACTGGCAGTTTTGGCGATTCTAGCCCGTTTCATGGACTATTACTCACTGTTTCGTGGTCCCAGAGTGATTTCCACAATTAACAAACCCTAGGATGCGCTTACGTGTTGGTCATCAACACTCGCAGTTGTGGCCGATTCTGGCCCGTTTCTTGGACTATTACACACTGTTTTGGGGTCCCAGAGTGATTTCCACTATTAATGAACCCTGGGGTGCGTTTACGTCTCGATCATCAACACTGGCAGTTTTGACCGATTCTGGCCCGTTTCATGGATTATTGCTCACCATTTTGGGGTCCCAAAGCGATTTCCATACTTGTTGAACCCCAAAGTTTGCTTACGTGTCGGTCATCAACACTGGCAGTTTTGGCCGATTCTGGCCCGTTTCATGGACTATTAATCACTGTTTTGGGGTCTCCGAGTGATTTCCACGATTAACAAACCCTGGGATGCATTTATGTGTCGGTCATCAACACTCGCAGTTTTGACCGATTCTAGCCCGTTCCTTGGATTATTACTAACCGTTTTGGGGTCCCGAAGC
>NC_057804.1:450069022-450097584 GCF_018294505.1 Triticum aestivum
CTCACTGTTTTGGGGTCCCGAAGCGATTTCCATAGTTATTGAACCCAGGATGAGCTTACATGTCGGTCATCAACACTAGAGTTTTGACCGATTCTGGCCCGCTTCATGGACTATTACTCACTATTTTGGGGTCCCAAAGCGATTTCCATAGTTATTGAACCCCATGGTGCACTTACATGTCGGTCATCAACACTGGCAGTTTTGGCTGATTCTGGCCCGTTTCATGGACTATTACTCACTGTTTTGGGGTCCCGGAGTGATTTCCATGATTAACGAACCCTGGGGTGCAATTACGTGTCGCCTAATGAAGATCGGATTGAAGTCGAGGGGAATCATGTACGCCTCCGTATCATGGTGACCAAATATCGCAAGACCAAATAGCAGCAAGCAGGGTGTCTTGAAAAGTTTAGGCCTTGCTTCGACGATGGCCGTGTGCATGTCCCTCGAGCATGCAGCCAGCCGCAGGGTGCTCACATATCCGTACACAAACAACAGAGGTTGAGGATGTCACTAGGGAGATTGCTCCAATCACGTCTCATATGGATGTTGCGCATTTCGCGTTCGGCCATGGTGGAGTTTGGAAGGTGGGGTTTTGGGGGGCTTGATTTACGGGGGAGAAGGCTATCAGTGTTGGAGCGGCTAGCGAGGGAATAGTGGTACTAGGGGAGGCAAGCGAGGCGACAGTACGCGGGGGCACAATTATATGGAGACGGAGATGGACATGGAGTGGTGCTATGGGAGGGGAGAGGGAGACGAAGCGAGGAATGCTAATGTGCTATACAGCGGCGGTGACAGACTGCACAGTGCATAGGGTGAGGCTGACTTTGGTAACCCGAACACGCCGCCTGGACTAGTGCCAGGCGCAGGGTGTTGTCACTTCACTGTGAGGACCGGATGAATAGTATTTTTACCATCAAGTGTACCATAGTTGTACTACTACTAGTAGTAGTAGGAACATGAGTACTCTAGTACTATATAGCGGAAATAGGACTCCCGTGCTAGCATGCATGTTCACTTCATCCTCCAGGTATCATCCATATTGCGAGCAGAACCAAATTCTCGTGCCTGCGGAAGCGCGAAGATAGGCCTTTTCTTCTTTGAGGTTAACCCTGTATTCCTTAACCAGAGAATGTTGTGTCTCCCACGCACGCGCCAATATCCATCTGAACCAGCTACAGCATATTTTTTTTATCTGTTTGCATAGGTCCCACCTATCAGGAAAGGTGTAGAAATAAAAAGGAATCATAAAATGTCTCTCCACGGTGATTCGAAAGAGTGGCCTCAACTAGCCAGTGGCACATGTAGCGCTAGAAGTATGGGCACGTACACGAACAGGTACGACTCCTCAGTCTACCCGCATAGCCTTTTCATTTAGTCTACCTAGTCGTCTAATCAACTGCCTGCACGCTAGTTCTCCCATTTACTTCTCCATCGGGAACCAATTTTCCTCGCCTTCTTCACCTCTCCTTCGTCTTCATTTGCATCCAAACCCCACTGCATTCACATTGTTTTAACCTCTTCACATACTCCTGGAGTAGTTCTAAAGCCCCTTTAAATAATCATCTACTTTAGTTAGACTAGCTATCTAATCCTAATTCTCCAAACCATAGCCCTCCATTTTAGCTGTTCCAAGTAGCAAAAGAGATCCAGATGCAGGTTTTTAGCATCCAACATGTCCTCGTCGAAGGCTCGTTGAGCATAGTTGCCACCTTCACCGACCACCCAAGGGTTGTTCGGAAGTGGATCAACAATGTATCCAACTCCCTCGAAAAGGTAGAGATGAAGGTCATCAGTCTCGACGCAGAGTACACGGAGCGTGCCACTGGGAAGATCCAACGCGCCGCCATACTTCAGCTGTGCCTCAAAGATGATGTTTTGGTGTACCACATCATACACGCGCCCTCCATACCAGGTGAGCTTCACAATTTCTTGTCTCGGGAGGACATATACTTCTGTGGGGCAGCCATCGAAGGGGACAAACAGAAGCTGGCGCCATACAACCTTGGTTTGAAAAGCATCGCTGACCTACAAACTAGAATCAAATTTCCTATAGAAGATTGTGATAAACAAACACCATACCTATTCGACATAGCAAATTTTGTGCTCGGTACAAATCTTCAGAAGGGTGATGAGATGCTAGCATTAACGTACGAGCGGATAAAATATGTTGCCCTCGATGCCCGTGTAAGTTTTGAGATAGCTTCAAGGTCCAAAGAGCTTCTTGCGAAGCCGTCTCCCATAGAAAATGAAAAAGAAGAAGAAGAAGAAGAAGAAGAAGAAGAAGAAGAAGAAGAAGAAGAAGAAGAAGAAGGGCATTATGGATGGATGAACTATCTCCTCTCTTGTAAAAAAAATTATTTCCTCTCGGTGTATATTGATATAGATGGACTATTTTGATGGTGTGCATGTCTTTGTAACAAGTAGTATCGTTGGTCCGCTTGACTATAAGGAACTATTTATCTGCCTAGCTTTCTCTACTACTCCTTCCAGTGATCGGTATGCAATGCATGTGTCCGTAGACATGACAGCTTGTCCATGGAAATTCAACTACGACGAACATCACATTTCATCCACTACCACTCGCGATTCCCACGACGCCGCTCCAACCCATGGCACCATGTCCCCCGACATGCGCCTCACCCCTCTCGGCCGCACCACCCCTCTGGCTTTTGTGTGCATGACATGTGGACCACCTGAAATGCGGCAAGCATCAAGTTTCTACCACAGCCACACATGATTCCCACGACGTCGTTTGAGCCCATGACACCACACGTCCCCTGACCTGCGGCTCACCCCTCTCGGCCCCACTTCCCCTCTGCCTTCGGGAGCATTTCATGTGGACCAGCCACCTATCAGGTCCACATGTTATTGACTCAAAGGCAGGTGCAGTAAGGCGCTAAAGCTCAGTCCCGAGGGCCTAAGAGGGAAATGTAACTCCTACGCCAAGCCTTGTGGTGCTACCGCTGCAAGAATTCATGCCAAACTCGAGATTTGTTTCTTTACTATACATGCACACAACGATTTAATGAACATTGTAATGTCAACATGTGATGGAGAGCTCTAAATTTGAATTTGACACTTATAAAATGAAAAGATTCAAAACAAATAAACTGGGAGAGAGGGAGTATACCGTAAGATGTGTCCCATACCAAACAAGTCCCCTGGTTTGTCACCGCGAAGATGCGGTTAGAAAGGATCACAGCTTCTTCGTACTCGTACGTCAACAAATCGGCCGCACACAGCATGGTCAACATTTGACCGCCATGTGCAAGGTTCGTGCTATCTTCTTCAATCTCACCATGGTTCCATCATACAAAATTCAGGTGGTGGCCCGTTGCATGGCTGATCCTAATGTTGGATAAAGGTTCTACAGGAACGGTTTCACCATTGTAAATGTTGTGCAAATTGATATTGGTAACCTCCCGTACATATGCAAGCCAATCTCCACTCACACCGAGCCTAACCTGTGAAACAGTGGGCAGGGGGAGAATTAGGAAATGGACACATAAGTAGTCTTTAGAATGCATTTACTACGTCATCAAACTCATCTTACCTGCTCATTGGAGGAAATCCGAGTGCCCCTCAATGTAGGCATCTCAAGAGGCGTCAACTTGCAGCTACGGCCACGTTGCACTGGAGAGACCCCCAAGGAAACATCCTCGTGCATTGCACGGAACATCAAGATGCATTTGTATGAGTAGTTTATCTTGTGAGAGAAAAGGATGAATGAGGGAAGGACTTATTTGCAAAGGTGGAGAGGGGTATAGGTATCTTTTTGCAAAATTGCCATATTTTTTTCCAATCCGTCAGATATAAATTGGACGGCCTATATTGCAGGATGGCACGCACACCATCATCAACAACTCTATTTTTTATAAGACTAGCAAGATGCCCGTGCGTTGCACGGAACATCAAGATCTTGTGGAAGAAAAGGATGAACGAGGGAAGGCCTTATCTGCAAATGTGGAGAGGAGTGCGGGTAAATTATCATAGTTTCCTTCCTATCCGTCGGATATAGTTCGAACGGCCTATATTGCGGGATGGAAGGCACACCATCATCACCAACTCTACTTTTTATAAGAGTATATATCCTGCTAGTATAAGAGTACTAGCAAGATGCCCATGCGTTGCGCAGCACATCAAGATGCATTTCTATACCCCCATATAGTGTGTGAATAACTTTGAAAGATGGTCGCTGGATGAAGCTAATCCGACAGTGCGGAGATGGCAAATCCGAGCACTACTCGTCGTTGGATATCATCAACATTCCACCAGATTCTGCCACATGTACAATTTACAAGACTCCATGGTTGAACTTAATCATAATGCAAAAACCTCAAAACAAAAGCACTTCTCCTTTGTTCTAGAATCTTCCGTATCATAATTGCCCAAACTTTTTTTCTAAATGAATTGCCATTATTAGTTTTTTACTTTATGCTTTACAATGCACAGCCCTACGAATCCTAACATTTTTATAAAACTAATTGATTTTGAATGAGATGAACTATAAGAACTAAATGAACATCTACATCATGCATATATGACTCAAAGCTTTACATGCTATAGTCTGTATTTATTCATAATTTGGTTTCCAAATCTCATGCATTCAATGCATGTGTATCTTACTAGTGTATCATTAGTTTATCTTGTGGGGGAAAAGGATGAATGAGGGAATGCCTTATTTGCAAATGCGGAGAGGGGTGTGGGTATCTTTTTGCAAAATTGCCATAGTTTCCTGTCGTGGTTCTAAGTCTGACAGTAGAATGGGGAGTAGGTATGGAGAGGCAAGATCCTAGCTATGGAGTAGTTGTACACATGAGTGTTTAACGAGTTCAGGCCCTTCTTTGAGGAAGTAATAGCCCTACGTCTCGGAGCCTGGAGGCGGTCGACTCGTTTATGTGTATATGAGTTACAGGGGTGCGAACCCTCTACACTGAGGAGGGGGGTGGCTTATATAGAGTTCGCCAGACCCCTCCGGCCCTCAGTTATGCAGGGTTTAAAGTACATTAAGACAGGAGGTTACTGGTAACGCCCTCATAAAGTGCTATGAAGACTATTAAAGCTACTTAATGACAGACCGTTGCGTGCTGAGTGACTTTAGGTCTCCTGGCCGTCGAGTGGTTAGCTTCATGGTCGAGTGACTATCTTCATGGTCGAGTGTCCTTGGGTTCATCGAGTGAAGTCCCTCTTGGCCGACTGGAAGGTAGCTTCTTCTAAGGGTGTCCTTGGGTATGGTATCCTAGATAGGTCCTGATCCTACCCTGGGTACATAACCTCATCATTAGCCCTCGAATGGATCGAGGTTCGAGTGAGGGAGGAGTTGATGATTTTCTCCGACCTATCTCCCATGCTTTGATTATGTCGTATCCTGGATCAGCTATTTTTCTTTTTGGCGTTGTCATCAACTTTTCTTTCAGTCGCCTTGATCCATTCCTTTCTTCTGTCGAGTGAACTTTTGAACTTTAGTGAACTTCCGAGCGACGGATCGTAGGAAAGATATCGTCTGACAGATTGATCTGCCGTTAGCGGTTTTTGTGGGATCTGAATTTTGGGAAGCGCGCGAAACGGGGCAGACCGCGGTACTCGGATGGGATAAGGCGCGGACGCCTTGATTTCCGTGCCGCCTTTTTCGCCACGTATCGTGCGTGCGCGACTGTTTCGGGATGTGACAGGACCGCCCGGGCCTACTCGTCAGCCACTCGGAAGTGTCCTTATATAACGGGCGAGGGTTTTTTGAACAGTGCCTTCCCATTCTTCTCTCCGCCCTCTTTGCCTCCGCCCGCTGCGCCTGCTCTCGCCTCTGCTTATCCACTCCTCGCGCGCTTCGCCGGCGACAATGGTGAAGGAGAAGACGGCGGCCTTGGAGCGCGCGAAGAAGGCGACGGCGGCGGGGAAAGCGAAGGGGAGAGTGTCCAGTCGGGGCGGATCTTCGTCAAGATCCCGCCTGCCAAAGGGTTGGGTCCAAGGGGATTGGATCTGCTCGACCATCACCAAGACGGATCTCAATGACCTGGGCAACGAGGGTCTGATCCCCCATGGGTCAGCAAGGCTTCCGGGGTCCGAGTGTCAACCGCTGCCGCAGGAGGGTGAGTGCGTCCTCCTAGCCACTCATATCGATCGTGGATTCTCTCTGCCACCGAGTGTTTTCTTCCGAGGGACCTTGAACTTCTTTGGGGTGCAACTCCACCATTTCACTCCCAATTCTATCGCCCATCTCGCTGCTTTCATTTCCATGTGCGAGAACTTCCTGGGTTGTCGACCTCATTGGGGTCTCTTTAAGCACATATTCACCTGTCGCTCACAGATGGTGAAGAAGGCGAGTCTGGGTGACGAGAGGACTAAGGTTATCCAGATGTTTGGGGGTCTTGGGATTCAGATGAGGAATAAGAGTACTTTCCCGGCCATGACCCTTCCTGAGTCGGTCAGAGGGTGGTAGTCGACTTGGTTTTACTGCCAAGACGAGCCGACGCTGGGGCAGTCGACTGGTCTCCCTACGTTTTCCATGGACCGAGTGGACAAACCCTCTTCTCTGAAAGTGCTTCCTGAGGAGAAAGCTCAGGTAAAAATGCTGATGGACCACGTAGTCCAACTCGTTAGGGAAGGAGTGACAGGTATGGATCTTCTGGAGGTCTTCCTTAGGCGGCGCATCCAACCACTTTAGTACCGAGGTCATTCGATGTGGCTGTATTGTGGTACTGAAGACACCACTCGGGTCCATCCAGAAGCGGTCGAAGACGCCACACTAGAGAGGTGGGTGGGTGCAATCACGGGGAATAAGGACAACCCTCGAGGGGCTAGGAGGATCCCACCACTCGACTGTACCTACACGTCGGACACGGTATGGCCACTTATTTCCAATTGTGATCTTGCTTTATTCATTCTGCTTCGCTGCGAATTGGTTGAGTGATCTTTGTTTTTCTTTGTTGCCTGACAGGCCACCACGGAGTTATACTCGATGCCCAATGGAGCGCAAACACCGACTCAGGAGGAGGAAGGAAGTGGGGGCGAAGGCCCGGAGGAGTGGGATTCGGATGCTGACGACGATGATGAGGGTGATGACTCTGGTGAGGAGGAAGAAGAGGAGGAGGAGGAGGAAGTTGTACCTCCTCGCTCGGAAAGACGCTCGAAGCTTGTCCATGATCCCGCGGTCGAGCGCGGTAAGGGGGTCGCACCCGTCACGCAGTCGTCCAAGCGCCCTCGGACTACTTCTTCGACGCCGACTGAGAAAGCTCCGAAGCAATCTCGGGTGGCGCCGTCGAAGTCGGCGAAGGTCTTGCCGAAGATGAAGATGGTGATCCTCACTATCTCAGGGTAATGGTGTAGCTTGAATTTGTCTGCTCCTCATGAACTTATTCTTGGTCGACTCATGAGCTAATCGACTGTCTTCTGAAACTGCAGTGCTGCTACTTCTGATACCTCGGCCAGAGCTAGAGATCAGGAGATGGAGGATGTTGTTACTTCGAAACCTGGTATGACTCTTGTAGTTCCGTCTTCAGTCGATTGGCTTCTTGTCTCTAATTTTGATTCTTTTTCTGCAGCTTCATCTAACGTCGTTATCGATCTTCCCGACAACGACGATGAGGAACCACCAAGGCAGAGGAGGAGCAAGAAAGCATCTGCTGGCAAGGCGACTCAGGACGTGCCAGCACCCGAGACGTTGGTCGTGGAGGGAGACAATGTCACTCGGCCTACCGTAACCTTTGCGGTGCCGTTGATGAGTGCTCGTCCTTCGTCGTCGAGTGCTTCTCAACCCTCGCTTTTCTCAACCTACCACATTCCAGAAGACCAAGCTAGTGCTGCTAAAGAAGCAATACGCCAAGCGGGGGTCATGATGGAGCAAGTGAAGGCAATACGAGAAGCCAGCCAGGCTGCCTATGACGCCAGTTCGGCTCTTTAGAGTAATGTTCAGTTCAGTCGGTAACTGCCTGTTCTGTTAGGATATGATATCTGAAAACTCTTCTTTCTGAAATTCTTAGAGTTTGTCCTACACCCACTGGGTGTGTCGATTGAAATTCTGGATTAGTGGGGGCACGCTGAGTGCACCCACTGGGTGTAGTTCCCAAGGCTATGGTCGACTGCTGGCAGTCGACCATAGGCTTTATGTCTTAAGTTTTTCCTTACTCGACTAGGTCGAATAGATTCATAGACCGGTGGGGGCACGCTGAGTGCACCCACTTGGTGTAGTCCCCGAGACTGTGGTCGACTACTGGCAATCGACTATAGTCTGAAGAACATCTCCTTTTTTTTATTGGTCGACTGGTCGACTCTAACTGATGAAACTAGTGGGGGCACGCTGAGTGCACCCACTGGGTGTAGTCCCTGAGACAGTGGTCGAATGTTTGTATTCGGCCATAGTCTTAGAAATGCTATGATTTTTCCTTAGTCACTCGGAAGTGAATTGTCTTTGACGTCTGTCGGTTGGTTCTTCGTAGAAATCCTACGACCTTGCGGCTCGTTACACTGAGATGGAGAACAAACATATCCAGCTCGAGCTTGATCTAAAACTGACCCAGGAGAACCTAACGAAGGCAAAGGAGGAGGCTAAAGGTATGTTTGGTGAGGTCTCCGACGACTGCTTTTGCCTCTCGTTTGTTTCAGAGTCTGATCTCACTGTAATTTTGCAGACAAAGTGAGGGATGCCCTGAAGAAGAAAGACCTTGACTTGGTTGAGTTGCAGAAAGTGGCTTTAGAGAAGACCAAGCTCGCAGATGAAAAGCTGGCTTCAGTTGCCAAGCTTGAAGAAGAAAACACCAATCTGAAGGCTGCTCTTGATGCTGCCAACAAGGAGGTCAGTCGACTGAAAAGTGACAAGGTTGCCCTGAATGACAAGGCCAGCGAGTTGGAGGGAAAGAAGAACGATCTCGAGGATTATCTGGGTGGACTCGCCAAGAAGCTATTCCTCATGCTTGAAGGTAATCCTTTGTAACAAACAGACGTTTCAATTGTGATCTCCGACTGTTGTCTTGAATCGGTGGTTGTGCTTGCAGAATTTTGCCAGAACTTTGAAGAGGAGACTGGTCGACTGGAAGTAAACCTGGACCCCGTCAACTCTCCCGTGGGATACGAAGTTGCCATGAATGTGCTTCGGCTTGAATCTCGTGTTGCTGTTGTCGTCGACTATCTCGCAAGGCTGAAGGTCGCAACTTCTCGCATCGATACAACACTCTAGCCAAGAGAAACTCTCCAGAACGACCTCGAGTCTCTAATGACTCGACTGAACGAGGTCCCAAGTCGAGTGCAGGAGTGTAAGAAGTCTTCGGCCAGGTGTGGTGCGGATGTTGCTCTGTCTCTGGTCCGCGTTCATTGCAAGGATGCGTGAGAGGACAAGCTGGTGGCTCTTAGGGTGGAAAACACCAAGAAGCACGATTTCCGATCCTTCATGGAGACCTTCATCGCCGCCGCCACTCGAATTGCAGATGGAATCGACCTGGATGAGTTTGTTGCGCCTTCCAGCCCTCCACAAGAGGGGTAAAAAAACTTCTGAGCTTGATACTTTAAATTTGCCTCGGTATGCCGAGTGAGTTTTGTAACCGACAAACCTTAATAGGCTTAGTGCCTGAGCACTTTCGGTTCCGTTAGGTGTTATACGAACTTGGATTCAATGTTGAATATGTTTGCATTTGGTTTGAGATGTCTTTTGCAGGTTAAAGCGAAGCGCTCATTGCAATCGACTTGTTCCCCAATATACTTAGATGAGCACTGGGCTGCGGCTAAGCTTTCGAGTGAGAGGTTTGCTCTCCACTCGGTAGGATTTTCAAAAACTTAGGCGAGCACTGGGCTGCAGCTAAGCCCCCGAGTGGGAGGTCTGCTCTCCACTCGGTAGGATTTTCAAAAACTTAGGCGAGCACTGGGCTACAGCTAAGCCCCCGAGTGGGAGGTCTGCTCTCCACTCGGTAGGATTTCAGATACTTAGGCGAGCACTGGGCTGCAGCTAAGCCCCCGAGTGGGAGGTCTGCTCTCCACTCGGTAGGATTTCAGATACTTAGGCGAGCACTGGGCTGCAGCTAAGCCCCCGAGTGGGAGGTTTGCTCTCCACTCGGTAGGATTTTTAGATACTTAGGCGAGCACTAGGCTGCAGCTAAGCCTCCGAGTGGGAGGTTTGCTCTCCACTCGGTAGGATTTTCAAGAACTTAGGCGAGCACTGAGCTGCAGCTAAGCCCCCGAGTGGGAGGTCTGCTCTCCACTCGGTAGGATTTTGTACTGGTGGCGTAGCTCGGAAGGAGAGGGTAGCAGTCGACCTGCACCTCGTCCTCCTTGCGGAGCGCATGTTGTATTTGTGGCGTAGCTCGGAAGGAGAGGGTAGCAGTCGACCTGCACCTCGTCCTCCTTGCAAAGCGCATGTTGTATTTGTACTTAGGCGAGCGCAATGTTGCAGCTAAGCCTCCGAGTGGAAGGCTGGCTTACCACTCGGTAGGATTTTGTTTATCTTAGGCGAGTACTTGGACTGCAGCTAAGCCTCCGAGTGGAAGGCTGGCTTACCACTCGGTAGGATTTTGTTTATCTTAGGCGAGTACTTGGACTGCAGCTAAGCCTCCGAGCGGAAGGCTGGCTTACCACTCGGTAGAATTTTGTTTATCTTAGACGAAACAGATTTCGCAGCTAAGCCTTCGTGTGGGAGACTGGCTCACCACTCGGTTAGGATTTTTTTTACAGACTTGGGTGAATCGAATTCGCAGCCAAGCCACCCACTGGAGGATTGTTTTGTGTGGACAAAAGAAATAACGATTACTGGGAAAATTATAAAGCTCTTGTCTTTGATAAATAAACTACAGAAGTATTTTTATTACAACTCATCCAAGTGAATACTTAAGTGTAAAAGGGGCAGAGAAGCTCCGCGTTCCAAGCTCGGGGCTCGTCGATCTGATGCTCGACATTGTAAAGACGGTATGCTCCATTGTGGAGAACCTTGGTGACGATGAAGGGACCTTCCCAAGAAGGAGCAAGCTTGTGTGGTTTCTGCTGATCCACTCGGAGAACTAACTCTCCTTCCTGGAAGGCTCGACTCTTCACGTTTTTGGCATGGAAGCGACGCAAGTCTTGTTGGTAAATGGTCGATCTGATCAGATCCATCTCCCTTTCCTCCTCTAAAAGGTCGACTGCATCCTGCCGCGCTTGTTCTGCTTCAGCTTCGGTGTAGAGCTCGACCCGGGGAGCATTGTGGAGAAGGTCACTCGGCAAGACTGCTTCAGCTCCGTAGACCAAGAAGAATGGAGTTCTTAGAGTCGACCGGTTGGGCGTGGTCCTTAACCCCCAATGCACCGAGGGAAGTTCGTCGACCCATGCACCAGCCGCATGCTTAAGATCACGCATCAAACGGGGTTTCAACCCTTTGAGAATCAAACCGTTGGCTCGTTCTGCCTGTCCATTTGACTATGGATGAGCGACTGAAGCATAGTCGACTCGTGTGCCTTGAGACGTGCAGAAAGCTCTGAACTCTTCGGAATCGAAGTTTGACCCGTTGTCAGTGATGATGCTGTGTGGGACTCCATATCTGAATATCAATTCTCTGATGAAGCTGACAGCAGTACCGGCATCGAGGTTCTTGATGGGTTTAGCTTCGATCCACTTGGTGAACTTGTCGACTGCTACCAGCACATGGGTAAAACCGCTTCTGCCTGTTCTCAAAGGACCGACCATAACCAAACCCCATACTGCAAAGGGCCAGACGAGTGGTATAGTCTTCAAAGCTGACGCGGGCTTGTGTGACATATTGGAGTAAAATTGACATCCCTCGCACTTGTCGACTATCTCCTTCGCCATTTCATTCGCTCTTGGCCAATAAAATCCGGCTCGATATGCTTTGGCCACGATGGTCCGAGAGGACGCATGATGGCCACAGGTCCCCGAGTGGATGTCATCAAGGATTATTCGACCTTCCTCCGGTGTTATGCATTTCTGACCAACTCCAGTCGCGCTTTCTCTATAGAGCTGTCCCCTTATCACGGTAAAGGCCTTAGATCGGCGGACGATCTGTTGAGCCTCTTCTTCATCCTCCGGGAGTTCTTTCCTCAAGATATACGCAATATATGGTATTTTCCAATCGGGAGTGATCACTAAAACTTCCATGATCAGGTCGACCACTGCTGGGACTTCAACCTCAGTCGGATCCGTAACATTCTTAGGTTGCGAAGCTTCATCAGTAAAAGGATCTTCTACGACTGACGGAGTGTGGATATGTTCCAAGAACACATCACTGGGGATGGCTTCTCTCTTGGATCCTATCTTCGCCAAATCATCAGCTGCTTGATTTTTCAGTCGGGGTATGTGGTGGAGCTCTAACCCTTCGAACTTCTTTTTGAGCTTCCTCACTGCATTGCAGTATCGAGTCATGGCTGGGCTTCTAACGTCCCATTCCTTCATCACCTGATTGACCACCAAATCTGAGTCGCCATAGACCATAAGGCGACGGACGCCGAGTGAAATGGCCATGCGCAACCCATACAAGAGTGCTTCATATTCTGCTTCATTGTTGGAGGAATCAAAGTGGATTTGGAGCAGATATCTGAGTTTATCTCCTCGGGGGGAAACCAAAACAACCCTAGCACCAGAACCATTTAACATCTTAGATCCATCAAAGACATGGTCCAATGCTCCGAGTGAACTTGAGTCGGCTGCTGTTGCTCAATCCACTCGGCAAGGAAATCTGCTATAGCCTGGGACTTAATGGCTTTCTT
Organism: Triticum aestivum; assembly: GCF_018294505.1. Lineage (NCBI taxonomy): Eukaryota > Viridiplantae > Streptophyta > Magnoliopsida > Poales > Poaceae > Triticum > Triticum aestivum. Next base: position 450,081,697 of record NC_057804.1, read on the forward strand.
TGCCTCAAATTTGACATCAAGGGGAAGGAGTTCAATCGCCCATTTAGCCACTCGACCAGTTGCATCTCTGTTGTGCAGAATCTCTGACAATGGTGCGTCGCTGACGACTGTAATGTCATGATCAGAGAAATAATGAGCAACCTTCTTCATGGTCATGTAGATCCCATATACAAGCTTCTGATAATGTGGATATCTTTGTTTCGATGGGGTCAAAACTTCAGAGACATAATACACTGGGCGCTGAACTTTGAAGGCTTTCCCTTCTTCTTCCCGCTCGACCGTAAGTACTGTACTGACGACTTGTCCTGTGGCTGCAATATAAAGCAACAGAGGCTCTTTGCTGATTGGAGCAGCAAGCACCGGCTGGGTGGAGAGCAGAGTTTTTAACTCGGCAAACGCTGCATCAGCTTCTGGAGTCCACTCGAACTTGTCCGCCTTCTTCATCAGTCGGTAAAGGGGCAATGCCTTTTCACCGAGGCGAGAGATGAATCAACTTAACGCGGCCAAGCATCCAGTAAGCTTCTGGACGTCGTGCACACGCACAGGGCGTTTCATTGGGAGTATGGTGCCAACTTTTTCTGGGTTAGCATCGATTCCTCGTTCTGAAACGAGAAAACCGAGTAACTTTCCGCCAGGTACTCCGAATGTGCACTTTGATGGATTGAGCTTGATATCATACCTTCTGAGATTGGCAAATGTTTCAGCTAGGTCAGTCAATAGGTCGGAACCCTTTCGCGACTTGACCACGATATCATCCATGTACACTTCCACATTCCTGAGGCCGAATGGCATGGTGATATAGCAGAAGCATCCGAATGGAGTGATGAAAGCTGTTTTGATTTCGTCAGGTCCATACAGACGGATCTGATGATACCCGGAATAAGCGTCTAAAAAATACAATCTCTTGCACCCTGCGGTCGAGTCGACAATTTGGTCAATGCGAGGGAGAGGAAAATGATCTTTTGGGCTGGCCCGATTGCTATGTTTGAAATCAATGCACATGCGAAGTGAGTTGTCCTTCTTGGGAACCATGACGACATTGGCAAGCCACTTGGAGTGGTATATCTCTCAGATAAACTCTGCTGCAAGGAGTCGAGCCACCTCCTCGCCAATGGCTTTTTTCTTATGAACGGCGGACCGTCGAAGATGTTCTTTAACAGGTTTCGCTTTTGAGTCGACTCTAAGGTGATGCTCAGCCAGCCCCCTGGGAACACCCGGCATGTCAGCTGGCTTCCATGCAAAGATGTCCCAGCTCTCACGGAGGAACTGGATGAGCGCTTCTTCCTACCTAGAGTCGAGTGTTGTGGAAATATGGGTCGGAGCTGCATTGGGGTCAGTCGGGTGGATATGAACTGGCTTCATCTCCCCAGACGACTGAAATGCTGACTCTGTGGCGGGCTTCTTGGCTCGCAACAAATCACTCGGATCTGCATTTTTCTTGTATTCCTCCAGCTCTACCACTGTTATCTGGTCATCCGCAATCTTTGAGCCTTTCTGGAAACACTCTTCTGCCTTCTTCCGGCTGCCAGTGATAGTGATCACGCCTTTAGGGCCAGGCATCTTTAATTTGAGGTACACATAACATGGTCGAGCCATGAAGCGAGCATAGGCTGGTCTTCCCAAAATAGCGTGGTAGGCGCTTCGGAAATCCACGACTTCAAATGTCAGCTTCTCTTTGCGGAAATGCTTCGAGTCGCCGAACACTACATCCAGAGCTATTTGGCCGAGTGACTCAGCCTTATTTCCAGGGATGACTCCGTGAAAACTCATGTTGCTGGAACTGAGCCTGGACATCGGAATGCCCATTCCCTTGAGCGTCTCTGCATACAGTATATTCAATCCACTACCGCCATCCAACAATACCTTCGTCAGTCGAGTGCCTTCGACGACTGGGTCGACCACCAGCGCTTGCCTCCCAGGGGTGGCAATGTGAGTAGGGTGATCAGACTGGTCGAAAGTAATGGGAGTTTGTGACCATCTCAGATAGCTTGGTGTCGCCGGGGCGACCATATTGACCTCACGATTGATCACTTTCAATCGACTTTTGCTCTCTACATCAGCAAAAATCATCAGAGTGGAGTTGACATGAGGGTACTCTCCATCACTGTCCTCCTTGTCCTCGGCCTTGTCCGACTCCTTCTCTTTGTCCTTCAGTTGTTTTCCTTGAAACTGCTGGATTAAGAGCCGGCACTGGCGAGTGGTATGCTTTGGGTAGATGAAGTTACCCTCTTCGTCTTTCTTCGTGTGGATATGACACGGTAGATCCGTCACGTCATTACCTTCCTTATCCTTTACCTTCTTGGGGTTCCAAGATCCTTTGGGCTTCCCTTTGAATTTGCCCTAAGTCACAGCCAGAGCCTCTCCAGGAGCAGCAGGCTCGGCCTTCCGCTTTTGCTTCCGACTGGAGTTTCCTTTCTCCGACTGACTCGGCTTGTACTTGCCACTCCGGAGTCGGTCCTCTTCTTCGCCATTGGCGTACTTGGTGGCTATTTCCATCATCCGACTCAGGGTCATATCTCCAGTTCAACCAAACTTCAGGCTCAACTCTTTGTTCTTGACACCATCCTTTAAGGTGCAGACCGCTTGATGGTCTAACACATTCTCTACAGTATGATGCAAAGTGATCCATCTCTGGATGTAATCTCTCAATGTTTCACTCGACTTTTGTACGCAAACTTCCAGCTCTGTCAATCCGGCCGGTCGCTTGCAAGTTCCCTCGAACGTCCCGACGAACACTCGGGAAAGATCTTCCCAGGTGTAAATGCTGCTAGGAGCTAACTGATTCAACCACGCCTTGGCCGAACCCTCTAGCATAAGTGGCAAATGCTTCATGGCCACCTCATCATTACTGCCACCAATTTGCACTGCCACTCGGTAGTCTTCAAGCCAGGTTTCAGGCTTAGACTCTCCGGTGAACTTACTTACTCCGGTCACCAACCTGAAGTTGGGGGGTATCACTGCGGCTCTGATGGCTCTGCTAAAGCATTCTGGACCTGAAACGTGGACTCGGCTGCTTGTGGGCACATCTCTTTCATGGCCACCTCTGTGAGCTCTGTTCCGGTCGACCAAACCTTGCACGATGATGGATCTCGCGTCCAAGCCCGGCTCTCTGGGGTCGACTTGAACTCTCCGCCCAACACTGAGCTGGCGCCTGTCATCTTGCTGCCGATGGGCGTTAGACCCACTTCTCGGGGGAGGAGAGGGCACTCGACGCCTGTCGTCACGATCAAATCGATCATCATAGTGGTCCCGCCGGCCTTCACGTCCCACGCGCCTCGGAGGCGACCTTGGGTTGTGAGCCGACTGAACAGTATTCGCAGCGATAGATCGACTGTGAATCCTGTTGCGCGACTGTGACACAACTGAATTCTGATCTCCTGCTGCCCGGAGCAAATCTCTGATCTGCATCAAGCCTCTTCCAGCCTCCGACTAAGAGGGCTGAATTGACTCCGCTATATGGGTTGCAGCTGCCAAATTCTGAATCGGGGTTCGATATACCTGAGTCGGTTGCGGAAAGAGCTGACGTCTGGAGTCGGGTACTCGTTGACGCGCACACTCGTCGAGTGCTCGCTGGAGGTTCTCCAATCGAGTGCATTCAGCCAAGTTGGCCAAACGCGCCTCTTCCAAGGAACGAGCCTCAGGAGTTTCTCCTGCGATGGGAGTATGCAGGGCATCCATGTTCCGGCGGCGAAGATCTTCTCTTTGCTGAGAAGTGAGCGGCTCGGGCTGATATTCTTCGTGGGCCTAAGAGGGGTCGCCTCCATCGTCCATCCCGTCGATGCGGGGGAAACCAGGAGGGCTACGAGGCCCATTGACCATCAGGACCTCTGCCGCTGGATCACTCCTGTCACACTCGGATGCAGTCTCTACGGAGCCAGTCGATAGATCGAACAGGCCGTAGAGAGATTCGTCAGGCTCAATCGCCGCGACTTGGGTGGTGGCCGATTGGCGAGCCACTGCGTGTCTCACCCATCGCTGAAGCCTCGACCGACCAGAGCGCTTGCGCTGGCGGGAGACAGGGAGGAAAGACAGCGCAGGAGTCGACCGGTATGGGGTTGACGGCTGCCGCAGCAGGACGCCGCGAACGCACGCCCGAAAGTGCGTCGCCCCGCGGACGGGGAGCGCGTCGATGTCGAGTGGTGCCTCCTGGAGCCAAGCGGAGTCGTCGGCGATTAAAGCGAGCGCACCGAGACGGATCTCGCGGCCCTCAACCAGAGCTCCGCCGGAAACCATGATGAAGGCAATCGGACAAATTGCAACTTCTCCAAAAAGTCGCTAAGACACCTGCCCCAAGGTGGGCGCCAACTATCGTGGTTCTAAGTCTGACAGTAGAATGGGGGGTAGGTATGGAGAGGCAAGATCCTAGCTATGGAGTAGTTGTACACACGAGTGTTTAACGAGTTCAGGCCCTTCTCTGAGGAAGTAATAGCCCTACGTCTCAGAGCCCGGAGGCGGTCGACTGGTTTATGTGTATATGAGTTACAGGGGTGCGAACCCTCTACACTGAGGAGGGGGGTGGCTTATATAGAGTTCGCCAGACCCCTCCGGGCCTCAGTTATGCAGGGTTTAAAGTACATTAAGACAGGGGGTTACTGGTAACACCCTCATAAAGTGCTATGAAGACTATTAAAGCTACTTAATGACAGACCGTTGCATGCTGAGTGACTTTAGGTCTCCTGGCCGTCGAGTGGTTAGCTTCATGGTCGAGTGACTATCTTCATGGTCGAGTGTCCTTGGGTTCGTCGAGTGAAGTCCCTCTTGGCCAACTGGAAGGTAGCTTCTTCTAAGGGTGTTCTTGGGTATGGTATCCTAGACAGGTCCATGATCCTACCCTGGGTACATAACCTCTTCATTTCCTTCCTATCCGTCAAATATAAATCGGACGGTCTATACTGTAGGATGGCAGGCACACCATCATCAACAACTCTATTTTTTATAAGAGTAGAGTAGAGATAGAGAAAGAGACTACTACTACCAATGTGTTGGCCCGTGCGTTGCAATGGATCCAAAGTAGTAGAATAATACTTGTTCAAGGGCTTGAAATGTAAACACTCTAGTTTTGATATACAAGTGTCAGCAAACATGACAAATTGTCCATGTAAGTTAAACCATGGCGACCATCACGTTTCTTGTTTCTACCACTGCCACATCCACACGTGATTCCCATGACGCCGCTCCAACCCACGGCACGACGTCCCCCGACGTGTTCATCATCCCTTTCGGCCCCACCGCTCCTCTGGCTTTGTGTGCATGACATGCGGGCTAGCTGAACTGTGGCGACCAACAACTTTCTACCACAACCACACCCGATTGGACGTGGTTTGCCTGCTCTGCTCCTGCACTCCGATCCGTACTCCCGCACCATCTAATTTTCATCTAGTGGTTGTGACATATTTCGTCCCGGGCATCAATCCTCAGCTAGAGTACTTGGTACTACAAGTAGTACCCACCGGTGTGGCCATCTATGCCTCGTAACGCCCCAACGCCCAGCTGTGGCACCCTTGCCATGGCCACGCCACCGTCGGCCGGTTCATCTCGAACGAGTGAGTCACGAACCACGCCACCACCATGAGAATGACATGTGGGCCAGCTGCATTTAAGGTCCGCATGTCATTGACTCATAGGCCGGTGCACTAAGCCACTGAAGCTCGGTCCTGTGGGCCCCGAGAGGGAAATATAACTCCTTCGGCAGGCCATGTGGTGCTCCCGCAGTACGAGCTCGTTCCAAACCCGAAATTTATTTCTTACTACTACCAACTAGTAAGATACACATGCATTGCACGCACGAGATGCTGGTGGTTTGTGCATTATGCTTAAGGGCCTGTTTGGTTTGCAGCCTAAGGTTGCTGATACGTCCATTTTGCATCATGCTTTTATATCGATATTTATTGGATTATGGGCTGTTATTACACGTTATGTCACAATACTTATGCTTGTTCTCTCTTATTTTACAAGGTTTACATGAAGAGGGAGAATGCCGGCAGCTGGAATTCTGGGCTGGAAAAGGAGCAAATATTAGAGACCTATTCTGCACAACTCCAAAAGTCCTGAAACTCCACAGAACTTTTTTTGGAATTAATAAAAAATATTGGGCGAAAAATACAAGAGGGGGCCACCTGCCGTCCACGAGGGTGGCCCCCTGCCTCATGGGCCCCCTGGCAGGCCTCCGGTGCCCATCTTCTCCTATATGAAGTCTTTTACCCTAGAAAAAATCATAAGCAAGCTTTCGGGACGAAACACCGCCGCCACGAGGCGGAACCAATCTAGGGCTCCGGCGGAGCTGTTCTGCCAAGGAAACATCCCTCTATGAGGGGGAAATCATCACCATCGATCCTCTCAGCGGGAGGGGGTCAATCTCCATCAAAATCTTCACCAGCACCATTTCCTCTCAAACCCTAGTTCATCTCTTGTATCCAATCTTTGTCCCAAAACCTCAGATTGGTACTTGTGGGTTGCTAGTAGTGTTGATTACTCCTTGTAGTTGATGCTAGTTGGTTTATTCGGTGGAAGATCATATGTTCAGATCCTATATGCATATTAATGCCCCTCTGATTATGAACATGAATATGATTTGTGAGTAGTTACATTTGTTCTTGAGGACATGGGAGAAGTCTTGCTATAAGTAGTCATGTGAATTTGGTATTCGTGCTATATTTTGATGAGATGTAGGTTGTCTCTCCTATAGTGGTGTTATGTGAACGTGGACTACATGGCACTTCACCATTGTTTGGGCCTAGAGGAAGACATTGGGAAGTAATAAGTAGATGATGGGTTGCTAGAGTGAAAGAAGCTTAAACCCTAGTTTATGCGTTGCTTCGTAAGGGGCTGATTTGGATCCATATGTTTTATGCTATGGTTAGGTTTACCTTAATACTTGTTTTGTAGTTGTGGATGCTTGCAATAGGATTTAATCATAAGTGGGATGCTTGTTCAAGAAAGGGATGTACCCAAGAACCGGTCCACCCACATACCAAATTATCAAAGTAACGAACGCGAATCATATGAGTGTGATGAAAACTAGCTTGACGATAATTCCCATGTGTCCTCGGGAGCGTTTTCCTTCATATAAGAATTTTTCCAGGCTTGTTCTTTGCTACAAAAAGGATTGGAACACCTTTCTGCACCTTATTTACTTTTGTTACTTGTTACCCATTACGAATTACCTTATCACAAAACTATCTATTACCGATAATTTCAGTGCTTGCAGAGAATACCTTACTGAAAACCGCTTGTCATTTCCTTCTGCTCCTCGTTGGGTTCGACACTCTTACTTATCGAAAGGACTACGATAGATCCCCTATACTTGTGGGTCATCAATACTCTTTTCTGGCGCCGTTGCCGGGGATGAAGCACCGTTGGTAAGTGGAACTTTGTAAGGAAAAATTTATATAGTGTGCTGAAATTTACTCTCACTTGTTACTATGGAACATAATCCTTTGAGGAGCTTCTTCGGGGTATCTTCACCCCGACCAGTAGAGCAAAGAGTCGCTCCTCAACCTACTGATCCTACTGAAAAATGTTTACTTTGAAATTCCTTCGGGTATGGTAGAGAATTGCTAGCTAATCCTTTTATAGGAGATGGAACATTGCATCCCGATTTGCACCTAATCTATGTGGATGAAGTTTGTGGATTATTTAAGCTTGCAGGTATGCCCGAGGATGTTATTAAGAGGAAGGTCTTCCCTTTATCTTTGAAGGGAAAGGCATTGACATGGCTTAGGCTATGTGATGATATGGGATCATGGAACTACAACCGATTAAAATTGGAATTTCATCAGAAGTTTTATCCTATGCATCTTGTTCATCGTGATCGTAACTATATATATAATTTTTGGCCTCGCGAAGGATACAACATAGCTCAAGCTTGGGGGAGGCTTCAGTCAATGTTATATTCATGCCCCAATCATGAGCTCTCAAGAGAAATTATTATTCAAAAAATTTATGCTCGGCTTTCTCTCAGTAATCGCTCCATGCTCGATACTTCTTGTATTGGATCTTTTATGATGAAGACTATTGAATTCAAATGGGATTTATTGGAAAGAACTAAACACAACTCGGAAGATTGGGATCTCAACGTAGGCAAGGAGTCAGGTATAACACCTAAGTTTGATTGTGTTAAATCTTTTATGGATGCCGATGTTTTCCATGTATTTAGAACTAAATATGGACTTGACTCTGAGATAGTAGCTTCTTTTTGTGAATCATTTGCTACTCATGTTGACCTTCCTAAGGAGAAGTGGTTTAAATATAATCCTCCCATTGAAGTAATAGTAGTTGCACCTATTAAAGTTGAAGAAACACCTACTACTTATAATGATCCTATTGTTCCTACTACCTATATTGAGGAACCACCTTTCCCTGTTAGGATAAAAGATCATGCTAAAGCTTTAACTGTGGTTCGCTAGAGTAATACTAGAACACCTACACCACCTGAGAAAATTAAAGTTGAACCTAGTATTGCTATGGTTAAAGATCTCTTGGCTGATAATATTGATGGGCATGTTATTTACTTCTGTGATGAAGCTGCTAGAATTGCTAGACCCGATACTAAAAATAAACATAGACCTGTTGTAGGCATGCCTGTTATTTCTGTTAAAATAGGAGATCATTGTTATCATGGCTTATGTGATATGGGTGCTAGTGCAAGTGCAATACCTCATTCCTTATACAAAGAAATTATGCATGATATTGCACCTGCTGAGATAGAAGAAATTGATGTTACAATTAAGCTTGACAATAGACATACTATTTCACCAGTTGGGATTGTTAGAGATGTTGAAGTCTTGTGTGGGAAAGTTAAATATCCTGCTGATTTTCTTGTTCTTGGTTCCCCACAAGATAGCTTTTGTCCCATTATATTTGGTAGACCCTTCTTGAATACTGTTAATGCTACGATAGATTGCAAAAACGATATTGTTATGATTGGTTTAGGGGATATGTCTCATGACTTTAATTTTGCTAAATTTCATAGACAACCCCATGATAAGGAATTGCCTAGTAAGGATGAAATTATTGGTCTTGCTTCTATTGTCGTGCCTCCTAATGATCCTTTAGAACAATATTTGCTAGACCATGAAAATGATATGTTTATGAATGAAAGAAGGGAGATAGATGAAGTATTCTTTAAACAGGGACCTATTTTGAAACACAACTTGCATGTTGAAATTCTAGGGGATCCTCCACCACCCAAGGGTGATCCCTTGTTTGAGCTTAAACCACTACCTGATACTCTTAAATATGCTTACCTTGATGAAAAGAAGATATATCATGTTATTATTAGTGCTAACCTTTCAAAGCAGGAAGAGGAGAAATTATTGAAAACTCTGAAGAAGCACCATGCTGCTATTGGATATACTCTTGATGATCTTAAGGGCATTAGTCCCACTCTATGCCAACAAAAAATAAAATTGGAGAAAGACGCCAAACCAGTTGTTGATCACCAATGATGGTTAAATCCTAAGATGATAGAAGTGGTAATAAAAGAAATACTAAATCTCGTGGAGGCAGGTATAATTTATCCCGTTGCTGATAGTCAATGGGTAAGTCATGTCCGTTGTGTCCCTAAGAAGGGAGGTATTACTGTCGTTCCCAATGATAAAGCTGAATTGATCCCGCAAAGAATTGTTACAGGTTATAGGATGGTAATTGATTTCTGCAAATTAAATTAAGCTACTACAAAGGATCATTACCCTTTGCCTTTTATTGATCAAATGCTAGAAATATTATCCAAACATACACATTTTTGCTTTCTATATGGTTACTCTAGTTTCTCTCAAATACCTGTGTCAAAAGAGGATCAAGAAAAGACCACTTTTACTTGCCCTTTCGGTACTTTTGCTTATAGACGTATGCCTTTTGGTTTATGTAATGCACGTGCTACCTTTCAAAGATGCATGATGGCTATATTCTCTGACTTTTTTGAAAAGATTGTTGAGGTTTTCATGGATGATTTCTCCATTTATGGATCTTCTTTTGATGATTGCTTGAGCAACCTTGATCGAGTTTTGCAGAGATGCAAAGAAACTAATCTTGTCTTGGATTGGGAAAAATGCCACTTCATGGTTAATGAAGGTATTGTCTTGGGGCAAAAATTTCTGAAAGAGGTATTGAAGTTGATAAAGCTAAAGTTGATGCTATTGAAAAGATGCCATGTCCCAAGGACACTAAAGGTATAAAAAGTTTCCTTGGTCATGCCAGTTTTTGTAGGAGGTTCATTAAGGACTTCTCTAAAATCTCTTGGCCTCTGACTAATCTATTACAAAAGGATATTCCTTTTGTCTTTGATGATGATTGTGTAGAAGCATTTGAAATACTTAAGAAAGCTTTGATTTCTGCACCTATTGTTCAGCCACCTGATTGGAATTTACCCTTTGAAATTATGTGCGATGCTAGTGATTATGCCGTAGGTGCTGTTCTAGCACAAAGAGTTGATAAGAAACTAAATGTTATTCAATATGCTAGTAAAACTGTAGACAGTGCCCAGAGAAATTATGCTACTACTGAAAAAGAATTTTTAGCAGTTGTATTTGCTTGTGATAAGTTCAGACCTTATATTGTTGACTCTAAAGTAACTGTGCACACTGATCATGCTGCTATTAAATATCTTATGGAAAAGAAAGATGCTAAACCTAGACTTATTAGATGGGTTCTCCTACTACAAGAATTTGATTTTATATTATTGATAGAAAGGGAGCTGAGAACCCCGTTGTAGAAAACTTGTCTAGGTTAGAGAATGTTCATGATGACACACTACCTATTGATGATAGCTTCCCTGATGAACAATTAGCTGACATAAATACTTCTCGTACTGCTCCATGGTATGCTGATTATGCTAATTACATTGTTGCTAAATTTATACCACCTAGTTTCACGTACCAGCAAAAGAAAGAGTTATTCTATGATTTAAGATATTACTTCTGGGGACCCACACCTTTATAAAGAAGGAGTAGAGTATGTGGTTGTACAACCCAACGACCCGAGTTCAATTCCCAGAATTGACAGGTGATGCACAGGGGTTTTCCCCCGTTTATTGAGGCTCGAGCTTGATGTGTGGTGGAACCACTCATCAAGAAATATCTTGATACTCATTTAAAAAATTCTGAGGACCATGTTTATCTTGGTTTTCCCCCGTTTATTGAGGCTCGAGCTTGATGTGTGGTGGAACCACTCATCAAGAAATATCTTGATACTCATTTAAAAATTCTGAGGACCATGTTTATCTTGATACTCATACTAAAATGGCCGTATGCATCCTTAGTTGGTGCAGAGGCCGGGAAGTGGAAATCTCCCCATTTTAAAGAAACAACTACCCTGCTCGCCTCCCGGGTCGCTTCCAGCGACTCCGGAGGCGCCGCCGCAGCTACCTTCGGAGGCCCTTCCACGCAGCCCCGTTTACCTTGCAGCCGCCGGAGGAGGCCGGTCGCCCGGTGGACGGCGGCGGCGGGGTGTCCCAGGCCGTTTTTTTCTATTCTTTCCCCAGGTGATTGCCTTCCGATCTGGCTGTCGTTGTCCCATGCCGCTCGCTTCCTGATCTGTCCATGGCATGGTGTCTCCCGATCTGGCCGTCGTTGTCCCATGTTGCTAGTTTCCCGATCTTTTCAGATCTGGCAGCTAACTGGTGATTCAGGCTCCGATCTGGATGATTTCTATGACTTGGAGTATGATCAGGGGAAGCACACGACGCTGGTGCATGGAGGCATATGCATACACTTGCGTGGACATGCATGCACATGATCGGCGGCCGCACAGGTTGCCGGCTAGCTACAACCCATGGTGCTGGCTGTTGGTGTCCACCTAGGACTATGTCATGGGAGATTGGATCTGGGACAGCGGCGGCCTCGTCGCGGATTATGGCCTACATCAAAAGATTTTATGAGAGTTTCATCTCTGCAGATGTGATGGCTAACTTCGGCGGCGAAATGCAAACTGTGGACAATGTCTTGATGCAGAGGGATTGTTGTGCGGTGGCGGTGGGCATATTGCCTATAGCTACTGGGATCGTGGAAAAGTGGTGGCAACAACACATGAATGACCTCGATGGTGGTGCTACTTGAGCACCCAGTCTAGAGCTCCGGGGTGAAAGCCTTGGTCTCGCCCGTGTTCGATATACCTGACAATGGCGACGTTTTTACATCGTTACCTTGTTGAAGGCATTGTTCGGAATGCTCGGACTGATTCTTCAGGGTGAAAACCTAGATTCTAGTCTTGGACGGCGGGATCCGGTGATGGTGACACTTGAGTGTCGCTCCCTTCCTTAAGGCGTTGCTATTGAAGAACGTCGTCGTCCGCGTGGTGTCATGAGATTGTCTGTGCAGATATGGTCATTGTTATAGTTTGCCGATCAAGATCTGATCGCTTTGGGGCTTTTTTCTTTTTTCCTCGCCTACGCATAGCTTTGGTCTAGTATGACTTCGCTATTTGCCGGCGTGTTTTGTGTGCGTGCGTTGATGTTGGCTGTCTGCATCTTAGCTATGCAGAGGCCGGGTGTGTACTCATTTGTTTGTATCCTCTTGATGCTTCACTTTGAGTCAATAAAATCCACCCTTTATCAAAAAAATAAAGAAGGAGTAGATGGTGTTATTAGACGTTGTGTACCTGAGCATGAACAGGAACAGATCCTACACAAGTGTCACTCCAAGGCTTATGGAGGACACCACGCTGGAGATAGAACTGCGCATAAGGTATTGCAATCCGGTTTTTATTGGCCTACTCTCTTCAAGGATGCCCGTAAGTTTGTCTTATCTTGCATGAATGCCAAAGAATTGGTAATATTGGTAAACATCAAGAAATGCCTATGAGTTATTCACTTGTTATTGAACCATTTGATGTTTGGGGATTTGACTATATGGGACTGTTTCCTTCCTCTAATGGGTATACACATATTTTAGTTGTTGTTGATTACGTTACTAAGTGGGTAGAAGCTATTCCAACTAGTAGTGTTGATCATAACACCTCTATTAAGATGCTTAAAGAAGTTGTTTTTCCGAGGTTTGGAGTCCCTAGATATTTAATGACTGATGGTGGTTCACATTTTATTCATGGTGCCTTTCATAAAATGCTTGCTATGTATGATGTTAATGATAGAATTGCATGTCCATATCATCTTCAATCTAGTGGCCAAGTAGAACTGAGTAACAGAGAGCTTAAATTGATTTTGCAAAAGACTGTTAATAGATCTAGAAAGAACTGGTCCAAGAAACTTGATGATGCATTATGGGCTTATAGAACTACATATAAAAATCATATGGGTATGTCTCCATATAAAATGGTTTATGGAAAAGCATGTCACTTACCTCTCGAACTAGAACATAAGGAATACTGGGCCATTAAAGAGCTCAATTATGATTTCAATCTTGCCGGTGAGAAGAGGTTATTTGACATTAGCTCACTTGATGAATGGAGAACTCAAGCCTATGAGAATGCCAAACTATTTAAAGAAAAAGTTAAAAGATGGCATGACAAAAGGATATAAAAGCGTGAGTTTAATGTAGGTGATTATGTGTTGCTTTTCAACTCTTGTTTAAGATTTTTTGCAGGAAAACTCCTCTCTAAATAGGAAGGTCCTTACGTTATCGAGGAGGTCTATCGTTCCGGTGCCACAAAAATCAACAACTTCGAAGGCACAAATCCGAAGGTGATGAACGGCCAAAGAATCAAACATTATATCTCAGGTAATCCAATAAACGTTGAAACTAATGTTATTGAAACTGTGACCCCGGAGGAATACATAAGGGACACTTTCCAGGAGGTTCCAGACTCCGAAAAGGAATAGGTATGTGGTACGGTAAGTAAAACGACTCCAAAACAGTTCTAATGGCAATTTTTCTCTGTTTTGGAATATTCAAGAAAATAGGAAAATAGGAAGTAGTCCGGGAAGGACACGAGGCATCCACGAGGGTGGAGGGCGCGCCCTACCCCTCGAGCGCGCCCCCTACCTCGTGGGCACCTCGTGTGCCCTCCGGACTCCGTTTTCTTGCATGATACTTCTTTTGGTCGGTAAGAATTCATTATATAATCTCCCGAAGGTTTTGAACATCGTATCATGCAAATATCCTCTATTTTTGTTTCGGGCTATTTCTGCAGTAGATTTAGAGCAAGATGCCTTCTCAGGAATCAGTCGGGGAGAGTCGGGTGTCTCATCCGACACCGGGTCCAGGAGCAAATAGCGATGCCTATCACTTTGGGACATCAATGGAGGAGGAGATGGAAGTCGACTTGAAAAGGATAGATGTCGTGGAGGACGATCAAGAAGTTACTTCTCGTTTCCGAGTCGGATTCACGATGGGGGAACTACAGAGCTCAGCTATTCCAAACTCGGTCATCCATTCCAATGTTAGATTTCTTTCTTATGAAAATATGAAAAAGAGTGTCACTTGTTCCCCTGCAGCTATGCAACATCCATGGGTGAAAGGAGCTTTAGCCGTCACGGGTAAGCTCTGTAAGGAAATAATGGACCTCAAGCAGCAAGTCAATAAGCTCGAGGAAGAGAATCATATCCTAAGGGGCATCATCATGAATAATATCACATCGCCACCTCCGAAGAAAGAGACATAATCACATGGGTATGGGCACTCCCCTTGGCAACTGCCAAGCTTGGGGGAAGTGCCCCAGTATCATATCACCATCACACTCCTATCTTTACCGTTTTTCTTAGTTTGATCCTTTTGGTAATATCTTGATCTAGTAGAATAAAGTTTTGGTATGATTTAGTTTTGGGTTTTGCCTTATGATCCCTCTATGTAATTGAGTTCGTGAGCTATATATAATAAAGATTAGTCTTGAGTCAAGGGCTTTGCTATCTTGCTATGATCTTGAGGCAATAAAAGAAAGAATAAAAAGAAATAAAAGAGATCATATTGATCTTATGGAGAGTAATGATTTCACATATAAAGAGTATGATGAACAAAAGTTGTTGAGAGTTGACAAACATAGTTTTGGTCATCGTTGCAATTAATAGGAAGTAATAAAGAAAGAGGGGTTTTCACATAAAAATATACTATCTTGGACATCTTTTATGATCGTGAACACTCATTAAAATATGACATGCTAAAGAGTTGATGTTGGACAAGGAAGACAATGTAATGGGTTATGTTTTCTTATATCCGAAATAAAATATATTTTCATGGATCATCCAACATGTTGAGCTTGCCTTTCCCCATCATGCTAGCCAAATTCTTTGCACCAAGTAGAGATACTACTTGTGCTTCCAAATATCCTTAAACCCAGTTTTGCCATGAGAGTCCACCATATCTACCTATGGATTGAGTAAGATCCTTCAAGTAAGTTGTCATGTTGCATGCAATAAAAATTGCTCTCTAAATATGTATGATTTATTAGTGTGGAGAAAATAAGCTTTATACGATCTTGTGATGTGTAAGCAATAAAAGCGACGGACTGCATAATAAAGGTCCATATCACAAGTGGCAATATAAAGTGACGTTCTTTTGCATTAACATTTCATGCATCCAACCATAAAAGCACATGACAATCTCTGCTTCCCTCTGTGAAGGGCCTATCTTCTACTTTTGTCTTATACCTTTTACTAGAGTCATGCTGATCTTCACCTTTCCTTTTTACATTTTATCCTTTGGCAAGCACCTTTTGTTGGAAAGATCCTGATATATATATATATATATATATATATATATATATATATATATATATATATATATATATATCCAAATATCCAATTAGATGTAAGTTAGCATGAACTATTATTGTTGACATTACCCTTGAGGTAAAAGGTTGGGAGGCAACACTATAAGCCCCTATCTTTCTCTGTGTCTAATTAAAATTCCATACCCATAAATATTGCATGAGTGTTAGCAATTGTCAAGGACTAAATGATAGTTGAGTATGTGGACTTGCTGAAAAGCTCTTATATTGACT